>NC_092146.1:15210685-15405209 GCF_043159975.1 Macaca nemestrina | reverse complement strand
CTCGAAAACAAAAATATAGGAGCTTTCTGAGAAACTGCTTTGTGATGTGTGACTTCAACTCACTGAATTACACCTGTGCTTCATGGAGCCGTTGGCTACCCCTGTTTCTGTGGAATCTGGAAACTGATATTTCAGACCCCTTTGAGGACTACGGGGCCAAAGGAAATATCCTCCGTTACAAAGGAGAGGGAAGCTTTCTGAGAAACTTCTTTGTGATCTGTGAATTCATCTCACAGAATTGCAGCTTTCTCCTCCTGAAGCCCTTCGCGAAGACTGTTCTCGTGGAATTTGCAAAGCGATATTTGGGAGCTCATTGAGGGCTCCGGTGAAAAGGAAATAGCCTCAGATGCACACTGGCAAGAAGCTTTGTGAGAAACTGCATTGCGCTGTGTGAGTGCACCTCACAGAGTTACACTTTTCTCTTCAGTGATGAGTTTGACAAGACCGTTTCCTTGAAATCCGCAATGGGAGACTTCTTGGAGCTACGCAGCTTACCGTGACAAAGGAAGTATCCTCAGATAAAAATGACAGAAGCTTCCTCAGAAATTGCTTTCAGATACGTGACTTCATCTGACCGAGTTACATCACTGTTTCTTGGAGCCGTTCCCCAGCGCTGTTTTTGTGGATTCCGAGAACCGATATTTCGGATGGGTTTGGAGAGTGTGGGGAGAAAGGGAATATCCTCCGAGAAAAACCGGAGTGCAGCTTTCTGAGAAACAGCTTTGTGACGTGTGAGTTCATTTCAAAGGCTTACACCACTCTTGGGAGCCCACGGAGGGATATGGTGAAAAGAGAAACGTCCTCAGATACAAACTGGAAAGAAGCCTTCGGAGAAACTGCATTGTGACATGTGAAGGCGACTCCTAGACTTCCACGCACCTTTTCACTGACCCGTTTGCTATCACTGTTTGATTGCAATCTGCACTGGGCTATTTCTCAGCGCAATGAAGCTCATGGTGACCAAGGAACTATCGTGAAATGAAAACTGGAAAGAGGCTTTGTGAGAAACTTCTCAGTGAAACGTGAATTCATCTCACAGAGTTCCCACTTAGTCTTCACGAAGCAGTTTGCTAACACCGTTTCCGTGGAATCTGCATAGTGCTATCTGGGAGCGCACTGAGGGCCCACGGTGAAAACGGAAACATCCTCAGGTCGTGACGAGAAAGAAGCTGTCTCCGAAATTGCTTTGTGATGTGTCAATTCACCACACAGAGATTCACCTTCCCTTCTTGTAGCAGTTGGCTAGCACTGTTTTCCTGGATTCCGCAAAGTGATATTTGGGAGCTCATTGAGGGCTACGGGGAAAAGGAAATAGCCTCCGATAAAAACTGGAAGGAAGCGTTCTGAGAAACTGCGTTGCGATGTGCGAATGCAACTCCCAGAGTGACACTTTTCTCTTCAGTGACCAGTTTGCTCACACAGTTTCCTTGAAATCTGCCTTGGGATGCTTCTTAGCGCAATGAAGCTTACGGGGACAAAGGAAATCTCCTCAGATCAAATGAAAAGAAGCTTTCTTAGAAACTGGTTTGCGATGTGTGAAATCATCTCCCAGCGTCACACCGGCGTTTCGTGGGGCAGTCGTTTAACACTGTCTCTCAGGAACCCGAGAAGGGCTACTTTGGATGGAATTGAGGCCTACGCTGAGGAAGGACATATCCCCAATTAAAAACGTGAGAGAAGCTTTGTGAGACACTTCTCTGTGCTACGTGAATTCAACACACAGAGTTACAGCTGAATCTTCAGGAAGCAGTTTGCTACCACTGTTTTCCTGGAATCTGCAAGGCGATATTTGGGGGCGCATTCAGGGCCCATGGTGCAAACGGAAACGTCCTCAGATGATAACTAGAAAGAAGCCGTCTCAGACATTGCTTTGTGATGTTGAATTCCCCACACGGAGCGTCACCTCTACCATCTTGTAGCAGTATGCTAACACTGTTTTCATGGATTCCGCAAAGGGATATTTGGGAGCTCATTGAGGCCTATGGTGAAAAGGGAAATGTCCTCAGACAAAAACAGGAAAGAAGTGTTTTGAGAAACGGCGTCGGGATGTGTGAATGCAACTCACGGAGTTACAGTTTTCTCTTCAGTGATCAACTTGCTAACACAGTTTTCCTGAAATCTGCCATGGCATATTTCTTAGCGCAATGAAGCTTACAGAGGACATATCCTCAGATAAAATGAGAAAGAAGCTGTCTTAGAAACTGGATTGTGATGTGAGAATTCATCTCACAGAGTTACACGCCCCTTTCATGGAAGAGTCATTTAACACGGTCTTTGAGGAACCTGAGAAGGGCTACTTTGGTTCGAATTCAGGCCTACGCTGAAATACCCTCGATGCAAAACGTGAGCGAAGCTGCGTGAGAAACTTCTCTGTGATACGTGAATTCATCACACAGAGTTACAACCGAGTCTTCAGGAAGCCGTTCGCTAACACTGTTTCCGTGGAATCTGCAAAGTGATATTTGGGGGCGCATTGAGGCCCATGGTGAACACGGAGACATCCTCCGATAATAACTAGAAAGAAGCTGTCTCAGAAATTGCTCTGTGATGTTGAATCCACCACACAGAGATTCACCTTTACCTTCTCGTAGCGGTTTGCTAACACCGTTGCCGTGGATTCTGCAAAGGGATCTTTGGGAGCTCATTGTGGGCTACGGGGAACAGAAAATATCCTCAGATAAGAACCGGAAAGAAGCTTTCTGAGAAACTGCCTTGCGGTGTGTGAATGCGCCTCACGGAGTTACACTTTTCTCTTCAGTGATCAGTTTGCCAGCACCTCGTTTTCTTGAAGTTTGCGACGAGATACTTCTCAACGCTATGCAGCTTACGGTGACAAAGGAAATATCCTCAGATAAGAAATGAAAGAAGCTTCCTCGGGAATTGCTTTCAGATACGAGACTCAGCTCCCGGAGTTGCATCACTGGGTCTTGGAGCCGTTTCCTAGCACGGTTTTTGTGGATTCTGAGAACTCATAATTTCGGATGGGCTTGAAGAGTATAGGGGGACAGGAACTATCCTCCGAGAAAAACCGGAAGGAAGCTCTCTGAGAAACTGCTTCGTGATGTGTGAATTCATTTCACAGGGTTACACCACTCCTTCCTGGAGGAGTTTGCTAGCACTGTGTTTGTAGAATCTCACGAGTGATATCTTGGATAGCGTTGAATCCCATGGTGAATCGTGAAATCTCGAGACTCAGACAAATCCGCAGGGAGGATTCTCCTCAGAAACTCAAAGGAGTTTCTCCTCAGAAACTCCTTTGCTGTGGGTGAATTCGGCTCACAGAGTTCTATCATTGTTTCCATGGAGAAGCTTGCTAACAGTGTTTTCGCAGAACCTGCTCTAAGACACACAGTGGAGCTCCGAGACCACAAATAACCTCAGCTCGAAAACAAAAATATAGAAGCTTTCTGAGAAACTGCTTTGTGATGTGTGACTTCAACTCACTGAATTACACCTGTGCTTCATGGAGCCGTTGGCTACCCCTGTTTCTGTGGAATCTGGAAACTGATATTTCAGACCCCTTTGAGGACTACGGGGCCAAAGGAAATATCCTCCGTTACAAAGGAGAGGGAAGCTTTCTGAGAAACTTCTTTGTGATCTGTGAATTCATCTCACAGAATTGCAGCTCTCTCCTCCTGAAGCCCTTCGCGAAGACTGTTCTCGTGGAATTTGCAAAGCGATATTTGGGAGCTCATTGAGGGCTCCGGTGAAAAGGAAATAGCCTCAGATGCACACTGGCAAGAAGCTTTGTGAGAAACTGCATTGCGCTGTGTGAGTGCACCTCACAGAGTTACACTTTTCTCTTCAGTGATGAGTTTGACAAGACCGTTTCCTTGAAATCCGCAATGGGAGACTTCTTGGAGCTACGCAGCTTACCGTGACAAAGGAAGTATCCTCAGATAAAAATGACAGAAGCTTCCTCAGAAATTGCTTTCAGATACGTGACTTCATCTGACCGAGTTACATCACTGTTTCTTGGAGCCGTTCCCCAGCGCTGTTTTTGTGGATTCTGAGAACCGATATTTCGGATGGGTTTGGAGAGTGTGGGGAGAAAGGGAATATCCTCCGAGAAAAACCGGAGTGCAGCTTTCTGAGAAACAGCTTTGTGACGTGTGAGTTCATTTCAAAGGCTTACACCACTCTTGGGAGCCCACGGAGGGATATGGTGAAAAGAGAAACGTCCTCAGATACAAACTGGAAAGAAGCCTTCGGAGAAACTGCATTGTGACATGTGAAGGCGACTCCTAGACTTCCACGCACCTTTTCACTGACCCGTTTGCTAACACTGTTTGATTGCAATCTGCACTGGGCTATTTCTCAGCGCAATGAAGCTCATGGTGACCAAGGAACTATCGTGAAATGAAAACTGGAAAGAGGCTTTGTGAGAAACTTCTCAGTGAAACGTGAATTCATCTCACAGAGTTCCCACTTAGTCTTCACGAAGCAGTTTGCTAACACCGTTTGCGTGGAATCTGCATAGTGCTATCTGGGAGCGCACTGAGGGCCCACGGTGAAAACGGAAACATCCTCAGGTCGTGACGAGAAAGAAGCTGTCTCCGAAATTGCTTTGTGATGTGTCAATTCACCACACAGAGATTCACCTTCCCTTCTTGTAGCAGTTGGCTAGCACTGTTTTCCTGGATTCCGCAAAGTGATATTTGGGAGCTCATTGAGGGCTACGGGGAAAAGGAAATAGCCTCCGATAAAAACTGGAAGGAAGCGTTCTGAGAAACTGCGTTGCGATGTGCGAATGCAACTCCCAGAGTGACACTTTTCTCTTCAGTGACCAGTTTGCTCACACAGTTTCCTTGAAATCTGCCTTGGGATGCTTCTTAGCGCAATGAAGCTTACGGGGACAAAGGAAATCTCCTCAGATCAAATGAAAAGAAGCTTTCTTAGAAACTGGTTTGCGATGTGTGAAATCATCTCCCAGCGTCACACCGGCGTTTCGTGGGGCAGTCGTTTAACACTGTCTCTCAGGAACCCGAGAAGGGCTACTTTGGATGGAATTGAGGCCTACGCTGAGGAAGGACATATCCCCAATTAAAAACGTGAGAGAAGCTTTGTGAGACACTTCTCTGTGCTACGTGAATTCAACACACAGAGTTACAGCTGAATCTTCAGGAAGCAGTTTGCTACCACTGTTTTCCTGGAATCTGCAAGGCGATATTTGGGGGCGCATTCAGGGCCCATGGTGCAAACGGAAACGTCCTCAGATGATAACTAGAAAGAAGCCGTCTCAGACATTGCTTTGTGATGTTGAATTCCCCACACGGAGCGTCACCTCTACCATCTTGTAGCAGTATGCTAACACTGTTTTCATGGATTCCGCAAAGGGATATTTGGGAGCTCATTGAGGCCTATGGTGAAAAGGGAAATGTCCTCAGACAAAAACAGGAAAGAAGTGTTTTGAGAAACGGCGTCGGGATGTGTGAATGCAACTCACGGAGTTACAGTTTTCTCTTCAGTGATCAACTTGCTAACACAGTTTTCCTGAAATCTGCCATGGCATATTTCTTAGCGCAATGAAGCTTACAGAGGACATATCCTCAGATAAAATGAGAAAGAAGCTGTCTTAGAAACTGGATTGTGATGTGAGAATTCATCTCACAGAGTTACACGCCCCTTTCATGGAAGAGTCATTTAACACGGTCTTTGAGGAACCTGAGGAGGGCTACTTTGGTTCGAATTCAGGCCTACGCTGAAATACCCTCGATGCAAAACGTGAGCGAAGCTGCGTGAGAAACTTCTCTGTGATACGTGAATTCATCATACAGAGTTACAACCGAGTCTTCAGGAAGCCGTTCGCTAACACTGTTTCCGTGGAATCTGCAAAGTGATATTTGGGGGCGCATTGAGGCCCATGGTGAACACGGAGACATCCTCCGATAATAACTAGAAAGAAGCTGTCTCAGAAATTGCTCTGTGATGTTGAATCCACCACACAGAGATTCACCTTTACCTTCTCGTAGCGGTTTGCTAACACCGTTGCCGTGGATTCTGCAAAGGGATCTTTGGGAGCTCATTGTGGGCTACGGGGAACAGAAAATATCCTCAGATAAGAACCGGAAAGAAGCTTTCTGAGAAACTGCCTTGCGGTGTGTGAATGCGCCTCACGGAGTTACACTTTTCTCTTCAGTGATCAGTTTGCCAGCACCTCGTTTTCTTGAAGTTTGCGATGAGATACTTCTCAGCGCTATGCAGCTTACGGTGACAAAGGAAATATCCTCAGATAAGAAATGAAAGAAGCTTCCTCGGGAATTGCTTTCAGATACGAGACTTCAGCTCCCGGAGTTGCATCACTGGGTCTTGGAGCCGTTTCCTAGCACGGTTTTTGTGGATTCTGAGAACTCATAATTTCGGATGGGCTTGAAGAGTATAGGGGGACAGGAACTATCCTCCGAGAAAAACCGGAAGGAAGCTCTCTGAGAAACTGCTTCGTGATGTGTGAATTCATTTCACAGGGTTACACCACTCCTTCCTGGAGGAGTTTGCTAGCACTGTGTTTGTAGAATCTCACGAGTGATATCTTGGATAGCGTTGAATCCCATGGTGAATCGTGAAATCTCGAGACTCAGACAAATCCGCAGGGAGGATTCTCCTCAGAAACTCAAAGGAGTTTCTCCTCAGAAACTCCTTTGCTGTGGGTGAATTCGGCTCACAGAGTTCTATCATTGTTTCCATGGAGAAGCTTGCTAACAGTGTTTTCGCAGAACCTGCTCTAAGACACACAGTGGAGCTCCGAGACCACAAATAACCTCAGCTCGAAAACAAAAATATAGAAGCTTTCTGAGAAACTGCTTTGTGATGTGTGACTTCAACTCACTGAATTACACCTGTGCTTCATGGAGCCGTTGGCTACCCCTGTTTCTGTGGAATCTGGAAACTGATATTTCAGACCCCTTTGAGGACTACGGGGCCAAAGGAAATATCCTCCGTTACAAAGGAGAGGGAAGCTTTCTGAGAAACTTCTTTGTGATCTGTGAATTCATCTCACAGAATTGCAGCTCTCTCCTCCTGAAGCCCTTCGCGAAGACTGTTCTCGTGGAATTTGCAAAGCGATATTTGGGAGCTCATTGAGGGCTCCGGTGAAAAGGAAATAGCCTCAGATGCACACTGGCAAGAAGCTTTGTGAGAAACTGCATTGCGCTGTGTGAGTGCACCTCACAGAGTTACACTTTGCTCTTCAGTGATGAGTTTGACAAGACCGTTTCCTTGAAATCCGCAATGGGAGACTTCTTGGAGCTACGCAGCTTACCGTGACAAAGGAAGTATCCTCAGATAAAAATGACAGAAGCTTCCTCAGAAATTGCTTTCAGATACGTGACTTCATCTGACCGAGTTACATCACTGTTTCTTGGAGCCGTTCCCCAGCGCTGTTTTTGTGGATTCTGAGAACCGATATTTCGGATGGGTTTGGAGAGTGTGGGGAGAAAGGGAATATCCTCCGAGAAAAACCGGAGTGCAGCTTTCTGAGAAACAGCTTTGTGACGTGTGAGTTCATTTCAAAGGCTTACACCACTCTTGGGAGCCCACGGAGGGATATGGTGAAGAGAGAAACGTCCTCAGATACAAACTGGAAAGAAGCCTTCGGAGAAACTGCATTGTGACATGTGAAGGCGACTCCTAGACTTCCACGCACCTTTTCACTGACCCGTTTGCTAACACTGTTTGATTGCAATCTGCACTGGGCTATTTCTCAGCGCAATGAAGCTCATGGTGACCAAGGAACTATCGTGAAATGAAAACTGGAAAGAGGCTTTGTGAGAAACTTCTCAGTGAAACGTGAATTCATCTCACAGAGTTCCCACTTAGTCTTCACGAAGCAGTTTGCTAACACCGTTTCCGTGGAATCTGCATAGTGCTATCTGGGAGCGCACTGAGGGCCCACGGTGAAAACGGAAACATCCTCAGGTCGTGACGAGAAAGAAGCTGTCTCCGAAATTGCTTTGTGATGTGTCAATTCACCACACAGAGATTCACCTTCCCTTCTTGTAGCAGTTGGCTAGCACTGTTTTCCTGGATTCCGCAAAGTGATATTTGGGAGCTCATTGAGGGCTACGGGGAAAAGGAAATAGCCTCCGATAAAAACTGGAAGGAAGCGTTCTGAGAAACTGCGTTGCGATGTGCGAATGCAACTCCCAGAGTGACACTTTTCTCTTCAGTGACCAGTTTGCTCACACAGTTTCCTTGAAATCTGCCTTGGGATGCTTCTTAGCGCAATGAAGCTTACGGGGACAAAGGAAATCTCCTCAGATCAAATGAAAAGAAGCTTTCTTAGAAACTGGTTTGCGATGTGTGAAATCATCTCCCAGCGTCACACCGGCGTTTCGTGGGGCAGTCGTTTAACACTGTCTCTCAGGAACCCGAGAAGGGCTACTTTGGATGGAATTGAGGCCTACGCTGAGGAAGGACATATCCCCAATTAAAAACGTGAGAGAAGCTTTGTGAGACACTTCTCTGTGCTACGTGAATTCAACACACAGAGTTACAGCTGAATCTTCAGGAAGCAGTTTGCTACCACTGTTTTCCTGGAATCTGCAAGGCGATATTTGGGGGCGCATTCAGGGCCCATGGTGCAAACGGAAACGTCCTCAGATGATAACTAGAAAGAAGCCGTCTCAGACATTGCTTTGTGATGTTGAATTCCCCACACGGAGCGTCACCTTTACCATCTTGTAGCAGTATGCTAACACTGTTTTCATGGATTCCGCAAAGGGATATTTGGGAGCTCATTGAGGCCTATGGTGAAAAGGGAAATGTCCTCAGACAAAAACAGGAAAGAAGTGTTTTGAGAAACGGCGTCGGGATGTGTGAATGCAACTCACGGAGTTACAGTTTTCTCTTCAGTGATCAACTTGCTAACACAGTTTTCCTGAAATCTGCCATGGCATATTTCTTAGCGCAATGAAGCTTACAGAGGACATATCCTCAGATAAAATGAGAAAGAAGCTGTCTTAGAAACTGGATTGTGATGTGAGAATTCATCTCACAGAGTTACACGCCCCTTTCATGGAAGAGTCATTTAACACGGTCTTTGAGGAACCTGAGGAGGGCTACTTTGGTTCGAATTCAGGCCTACGCTGAAATACCCTCGATGCAAAACGTGAGCGAAGCTGCGTGAGAAACTTCTCTGTGATACGTGAATTCATCACACAGAGTTACAACCGAGTCTTCAGGAAGCCGTTCGCTAACACTGTTTCCGTGGAATCTGCAAAGTGATATTTGGGGGCGCATTGAGGCCCATGGTGAACACGGAGACATCCTCCGATAATAACTAGAAAGAAGCTGTCTCAGAAATTGCTCTGTGATGTTGAATCCACCACACAGAGATTCACCTTTACCTTCTCGTAGCGGTTTGCTAACACCGTTGCCGTGGATTCTGCAAAGTGATCTTTGGGAGCTCATTGTGGGCTACGGGGAACAGAAAATATCCTCAGATAAGAACCGGAAAGAAGCTTTCTGAGAAACTGCCTTGCGGTGTGTGAATGCGCCTCACGGAGTTACACTTTTCTCTTCAGTGATCAGTTTGCCAGCACCTCGTTTTCTTGAAGTTTGCGACGAGATACTTCTCAGCGCTATGCAGCTTACGGTGACAAAGGAAATATCCTCAGATAAGAAATGAAAGAAGCTTCCTCGGGAATTGCTTTCAGATACGAGACTTCAGCTCCCGGAGTTGCATCACTGGGTCTTGGAGCCGTTTCCTAGCACGGTTTTTGTGGATTCTGAGAACTCATAATTTCGGATGGGCTTGAAGAGTATAGGGGGACGGGAACTATCCTCCGAGAAAAACCGGAAGGAAGCTCTCTGAGAAACTGCTTCGTGATGTGTGAATTCATTTCACAGGGTTACACCACTCCTTCCTGGAGGAGTTTGCTAGCACTGTGTTTGTAGAATCTCACGAGTGATATCTTGGATAGCGTTGAATCCCATGGTGAATCGTGAAATCTCGAGACTCAGACAAATCCGCAGGGAGGATTCTCCTCAGAAACTCAAAGGTGTTTCTCCTCAGAAACTCCTTTGCTGTGGGTGAATTCGGCTCACAGAGTTCTATCATTGTTTCCATGGAGAAGCTTGCTAACAGTGTTTTCGCAGAACCTGCTCTAAGACACACAGTGGAGCTCCGAGACCACAAATAACCTCAGCTCGAAAACAAAAATATAGAAGCTTTCTGAGAAACTGCTTTGTGATGTGTGACTTCAACTCACTGAATTACACCTGTGCTTCATGGAGCCGTTGGCTACCCCTGTTTCTGTGGAATCTGGAAACTGATATTTCATACCCCTTTGAGGACTACGGGGCCAAAGGAAATATCCTCCGTTACAAAGGAGAGGGAAGCTTTCTGAGAAACTTCTTTGTGATCTGTGAATTCATCTCACAGAATTGCAGCTTTCTCCTCCTGAAGCCCTTCGCGAAGACTGTTCTCGTGGAATTTGCAAAGCGATATTTGGGAGCTCATTGAGGGCTCCGGTGAAAAGGAAATAGCCTCAGATGCACACTGGCAAGAAGCTTTGTGAGAAACTGCATTGCGCTGTGTGAGTGCACCTCACAGAGTTACACTTTGCTCTTCAGTGATGAGTTTGACAAGACCGTTTCCTTGAAATCCGCAATGGGAGACTTCTTGGAGCTACGCAGCTTACCGTGACAAAGGAAGTATCCTCAGATAAAAATGACAGAAGCTTCCTCAGAAATTGCTTTCAGATACGTGACTTCATCTGACCGAGTTACATCACTGTTTCTTGGAGCCGTTCCCCAGCGCTGTTTTTGTGGATTCTGAGAACCGATATTTCGGATGGGTTTGGAGAGTGTGGGGAGAAAGGGAATATCCTCCGAGAAAAACCGGAGTGCAGCTTTCTGAGAAACAGCTTTGTGACGTGTGAGTTCATTTCAAAGGCTTACACCAGTCTTGGGAGCCCACGGAGGGATATTGTGAAAAGAGAAACGTCCTCAGATACAAACTGGAAAGAAGCCTTCGGAGAAACGGCAATGTGACATGTGAATGCGACTCCTAGACTTCCACGCACCTTTTCACTGACCCGTTTGCTAACACTGTTTGATTGCAATCTGCACTGGGCTATTTCTCAGCGCAATGAAGCTCATGGTGACCAAGGAACTATCGTGAAATGAAAACTGGAAAGAGGCTTTGTGAGAAACTTCTCAGTGAAACGTGAATTCATCTCACAGAGTTCCCACTTAGTCTTCACGAAGCAGTTTGCTAACACCGTTTCCGTGGAATCTGCATAGTGCTATCTGGGAGCGCACTGAGGGCCCACGGTGAAAACGGAAACATCCTCAGGTCGTGACGAGAAAGAAGCTGTCTCCGAAATTGCTTTGTGATGTGTCAATTCACCACACAGAGATTCACCTTCCCTTCTTGTAGCAGTTGGCTAGCACTGTTTTCCTGGATTCCGCAAAGTGATATTTGGGAGCTCATTGAGGGCTACGGGGAAAAGGAAATAGCCTCCGATAAAAACTGGAAGGAAGCGTTCTGAGAAACTGCGTTGCGATGTGCGAATGCAACTCCCAGAGTGACACTTTTCTCTTCAGTGACCAGTTTGCTCACACAGTTTCCTTGAAATCTGCCTTGGGATGCTTCTTAGCGCAATGAAGCTTACGGGGACAAAGGAAATCTCCTCAGATCAAATGAAAGGAAGCTTTCTTAGAAACTGATTTGCGATGTGTGAAATCATCTCCCAGCGTCACACCGGCGTTTCGTGGGGCAGTCGTTTAACACTGTCTCTCAGGAACCCGAGAAGGGCTACTTTGGATGGAATTGAGGCCTACGCTGAGGAAGGACATATCCCCAATTAAAAACGTGAGAGAAGCTTTGTGAGACACTTCTCTGTGCTACGTGAATTCAACACACAGAGTTACAGCTGAATCTTCAGGAAGCAGTTTGCTACCACTGTTTTCCTGGAATCTGCAAGGCGATATTTGGGGGCGCATTCAGGGCCCATGGTGCAAACGGAAACGTCCTCAGATGATAACTAGAAAGAAGCCGTCTCAGACATTGCTTTGTGATGTTGAATTCCCCACACGGAGCGTCACCTTTACCATCTTGTAGCAGTATGCTAACACTGTTTTCATGGATTCCGCAAAGGGATATTTGGGAGCTCATTGAGGCCTATGGTGAAAAGGGAAATGTCCTCAGACAAAAACAGGAAAGAAGTGTTTTGAGAAACGGCGTCGGGATGTGTGAATGCAACTCACGGAGTTACAGTTTTCTCTTCAGTGATCAACTTGCTAACACAGTTTTCCTGAAATCTGCCATGGCATATTTCTTAGCGCAATGAAGCTTACAGAGGACATATCCTCAGATAAAATGAGAAAGAAGCTGTCTTAGAAACTGGATTGTGATGTGAGAATTCATCTCACAGAGTTACACGCCCCTTTCATGGAAGAGTCATTTAACACGGTCTTTGAGGAACCTGAGGAGGGCTACTTTGGTTCGAATTCAGGCCTACGCTGAAATACCCTCGATGCAAAACGTGAGCGAAGCTGCGTGAGAAACTTCTCTGTGATACGTGAATTCATCACACAGAGTTACAACCGAGTCTTCAGGAAGCCGTTCGCTAACACTGTTTCCGTGGAATCTGCAAAGTGATATTTGGGGGCGCATTGAGGCCCATGGTGAACACGGAGACATCCTCCGATAATAACTAGAAAGAAGCTGTCTCAGAAATTGCTCTGTGATGTTGAATCCACCACACAGAGATTCACCTTTACCTTCTCGTAGCGGTTTGCTAACACCGTTGCCGTGGATTCTGCAAAGTGATCTTTGGGAGCTCATTGTGGGCTACGGGGAACAGAAAATATCCTCAGATAAGAACCGGAAAGAAGCTTTCTGAGAAACTGCCTTGCGGTGTGTGAATGCGCCTCACGGAGTTACACTTTTCTCTTCAGTGATCAGTTTGCCAGCACCTCGTTTTCTTGAAGTTTGCGACGAGATACTTCTCAACGCTATGCAGCTTACGGTGACAAAGGAAATATCCTCAGATAAGAAATGAAAGAAGCTTCCTCGGGAATTGCTTTCAGATACGAGACTTCAGCTCCCGGAGTTGCATCACTGGGTCTTGGAGCCGTTTCCTAGCACGGTTTTTGTGGATTCTGAGAACTCATAATTTCGGATGGGCTTGAAGAGTATAGGGGGACAGGAACTATCCTCCGAGAAAAACCGGAAGGAAGCTCTCTGAGAAACTGCTTCGTGATGTGTGAATTCATTTCACAGGGTTACACCACTCCTTCCTGGAGGAGTTTGCTAGCACTGTGTTTGTAGAATCTCACGAGTGATATCTTGGATAGCGTTGAATCCCATGGTGAATCGTGAAATCTCGAGACTCAGACAAATCCGCAGGGAGGATTCTCCTCAGAAACTCAAAGGAGTTTCTCCTCAGAAACTCCTTTGCTGTGGGTGAATTCGGCTCACAGAGTTCTATCATTGTTTCCATGGAGAAGCTTGCTAACAGTGTTTTCGCAGAACCTGCTCTAAGACACACAGTGGAGCTCCGAGACCACAAATAACCTCAGCTCGAAAACAAAAATATAGAAGCTTTCTGAGAAACTGCTTTGTGATGTGTGACTTCAACTCACTGAATTACACCTGTGCTTCATGGAGCCGTTGGCTACCCCTGTTTCTGTGGAATCCGGAAACTGATATTTCAGACCCCTTTGAGGACTACGGGGCCAAAGGAAATATCCTCCGTTACAAAGGAGAGGGAAGCTTTCTGAGAAACTTCTTTGTGATCTGTGAATTCATCTCACAGAATTGCAGCTCTCTCCTCCTGAAGCCCTTCGCGAAGACTGTTCTCGTGGAATTTGCAAAGCGATATTTGGGAGCTCATTGAGGGCTCCGGTGAAAAGGAAATAGCCTCAGATGCACACTGGCAAGAAGCTTTGTGAGAAACTGCATTGCGCTGTGTGAGTGCACCTCACAGAGTTACACTTTTCTCTTCAGTGATGAGTTTGACAAGACCGTTTCCTTGAAATCCGCAATGGGAGACTTCTTGGAGCTACGCAGCTTACCGTGACAAAGGAAGTATCCTCAGATAAAAATGACAGAAGCTTCCTCAGAAATTGCTTTCAGATACGTGACTTCATCTGACCGAGTTACATCACTGTTTCTTGGAGCCGTTCCCCAGCGCTGTTTTTGTGGATTCTGAGAACCGATATTTCGGATGGGTTTGGAGAGTGTGGGGAGAAAGGGAATATCCTCCGAGAAAAACCGGAGTGCAGCTTTCTGAGAAACAGCTTTGTGACGTGTGAGTTCATTTCAAAGGCTTACACCACTCTTGGGAGCCCACGGAGGGATATGGTGAAAAGAGAAACGTCCTCAGATACAAACTGGAAAGAAGCCTTCGGAGAAACTGCATTGTGACATGTGAAGGCGACTCCTAGACTTCCACGCACCTTTTCACTGACCCGTTTGCTAACACTGTTTGATTGCAATCTGCACTGGGCTATTTCTCAGCGCAATGAAGCTCATGGTGACCAAGGAACTATCGTGAAATGAAAACTGGAAAGAGGCTTTGTGAGAAACTTCTCAGTGAAACGTGAATTCATCTCACAGAGTTCCCACTTAGTCTTCACGAAGCAGTTTGCTAACACCGTTTGCGTGGAATCTGCATAGTGCTATCTGGGAGCGCACTGAGGGCCCACGGTGAAAACGGAAACATCCTCAGGTCGTGACGAGAAAGAAGCTGTCTCCGAAATTGCTTTGTGATGTGTCAATTCACCACACAGAGATTCACCTTCCCTTCTTGTAGCAGTTGGCTAGCACTGTTTTCCTGGATTCCGCAAAGTGATATTTGGGAGCTCATTGAGGGCTACGGGGAAAAGGAAATAGCCTCCGATAAAAACTGGAAGGAAGCGTTCTGAGAAACTGCGTTGCGATGTGCGAATGCAACTCCCAGAGTGACACTTTTCTCTTCAGTGACCAGTTTGCTCACACAGTTTCCTTGAAATCTGCCTTGGGATGCTTCTTAGCGCAATGAAGCTTACGGGGACAAAGGAAATCTCCTCAGATCAAATGAAAAGAAGCTTTCTTAGAAACTGGTTTGCGATGTGTGAAATCATCTCCCAGCGTCACACCGGCGTTTCGTGGGGCAGTCGTTTAACACTGTCTCTCAGGAACCCGAGAAGGGCTACTTTGGATGGAATTGAGGCCTACGCTGAGGAAGGACATATCCCCAATTAAAAACGTGAGAGAAGCTTTGTGAGACACTTCTCTGTGCTACGTGAATTCAACACACAGAGTTACAGCTGAATCTTCAGGAAGCAGTTTGCTACCACTGTTTTCCTGGAATCTGCAAGGCGATATTTGGGGGCGCATTCAGGGCCCATGGTGCAAACGGAAACGTCCTCAGATGATAACTAGAAAGAAGCCGTCTCAGACATTGCTTTGTGATGTTGAATTCCCCACACGGAGCGTCACCTTTACCATCTTGTAGCAGTATGCTAACACTGTTTTCATGGATTCCGCAAAGGGATATTTGGGAGCTCATTGAGGCCTATGGTGAAAAGGGAAATGTCCTCAGACAAAAACAGGAAAGAAGTGTTTTGAGAAACGGCGTCGGGATGTGTGAATGCAACTCACGGAGTTACAGTTTTCTCTTCAGTGATCAACTTGCTAACACAGTTTTCCTGAAATCTGCCATGGCATATTTCTTAGCGCAATGAAGCTTACAGAGGACATATCCTCAGATAAAATGAGAAAGAAGCTGTCTTAGAAACTGGATTGTGATGTGAGAATTCATCTCACAGAGTTACACGCCCCTTTCATGGAAGAGTCATTTAACACGGTCTTTGAGGAACCTGAGGAGGGCTACTTTGGTTCGAATTCAGGCCTACGCTGAAATACCCTCGATGCAAAACGTGAGCGAAGCTGCGTGAGAAACTTCTCTGTGATACGTGAATTCATCACACAGAGTTACAACCGAGTCTTCAGGAAGCCGTTCGCTAACACTGTTTCCGTGGAATCTGCAAAGTGATATTTGGGGGCGCATTGAGGCCCATGGTGAACACGGAGACATCCTCCGATAATAACTAGAAAGAAGCTGTCTCAGAAATTGCTCTGTGATGTTGAATCCACCACACAGAGATTCACCTTTACCTTCTCGTAGCGGTTTGCTAACACCGTTGCCGTGGATTCTGCAAAGGGATCTTTGGGAGCTCATTGTGGGCTACGGGGAACAGAAAATATCCTCAGATAAGAACCGGAAAGAAGCTTTCTGAGAAACTGCCTTGCGGTGTGTGAATGCGCCTCATGGAGTTACACTTTTCTCTTCAGTGATCAGTTTGCCAGCACCTCGTTTTCTTGAAGTTTGCGACGAGATACTTCTCAGCGCTATGCAGCTTACGGTGACAAAGGAAATATCCTCAGATAAGAAATGAAAGAAGCTTCCTCGGGAATTGCTTTCAGATACGAGACTTCAGCTCCCGGAGTTGCATCACTGGGTCTTGGAGCCGTTTCCTAGCACGGTTTTTGTGGATTCTGAGAACTCATAATTTCGGATGGGCTTGAAGAGTATAGGGGGACAGGAACTATCCTCCGAGAAAAACCGGAAGGAAGCTCTCTGAGAAACTGCTTCGTGATGTGTGAATTCATTTCACAGGGTTACACCACTCCTTCCTGGAGGAGTTTGCTAGCACTGTGTTTGTAGAATCTCACGAGTGATATCTTGGATAGCGTTGAATCCCATGGTGAATCGTGAAATCTCGAGACTCAGACAAATCCGCAGGGAGGATTCTCCTCAGAAACTCAAAGGAGTTTCTCCTCAGAAACTCCTTTGCTGTGGGTGAATTCGGCTCACAGAGTTCTATCATTGTTTCCATGGAGAAGCTTGCTAACAGTGTTTTCGCAGAACCTGCTCTAAGACACACAGTGGAGCTCCGAGACCACAAATAACCTCAGCTCGAAAACAAAAATATAGAAGCTTTCTGAGAAACTGCTTTGTGATGTGTGACTTCAACTCACTGAATTACACCTGTGCTTCATGGAGCCGTTGGCTACCCCTGTTTCTGTGGAATCTGGAAACTGATATTTCAGACCCCTTTGAGGACTACGGGGCCAAAGGAAATATCCTCCGTTACAAAGGAGAGGGAAGCTTTCTGAGAAACTTCTTTGTGATCTGTGAATTCATCTCACAGAATTGCAGCTCTCTCCTCCTGAAGCCCTTCGCGAAGACTGTTCTCGTGGAATTTGCAAAGCGATATTTGGGAGCTCATTGAGGGCTCCGGTGAAAAGGAAATAGCCTCAGATGCACACTGGCAAGAAGCTTTGTGAGAAACTGCATTGCGCTGTGTGAGTGCACCTCACAGAGTTACACTTTTCTCTTCAGTGATGAGTTTGACAAGACCGTTTCCTTGAAATCCGCAATGGGAGACTTCTTGGAGCTACGCAGCTTACCGTGACAAAGGAAGTATCCTCAGATAAAAATGACAGAAGCTTCCTCAGAAATTGCTTTCAGATACGTGACTTCATCTGACCGAGTTACATCACTGTTTCTTGGAGCCGTTCCCCAGCGCTGTTTTTGTGGATTCTGAGAACCGATATTTCGGATGGGTTTGGAGAGTGTGGGGAGAAAGGGAATATCCTCCGAGAAAAACCGGAGTGCAGCTTTCTGAGAAACAGCTTTGTGACGTGTGAGTTCATTTCAAAGGCTTACACCACTCTTGGGAGCCCACGGAGGGATATGGTGAAAAGAGAAACGTCCTCAGATACAAACTGGAAAGAAGCCTTCGGAGAAACTGCACTGTGACATGTGAATGCGACTCCTAGACTTCCACGCACCTTTTCACTGACCCGTTTGCTAACACTTTTTGATTGCAATCTGCACTGGGCTATTTCTCAGCGCAATGAAGCTCATGGTGACCAAGGAACTATCGTGAAATGAAAACTGGAAAGAGGCTTTGTGAGAAACTTCTCAGTGAAACGTGAATTCATCTCACAGAGTTCCCACTTAGTCTTCACGAAGCAGTTTGCTAACACCGTTTGCGTGGAATCTGCATAGTGCTATCTGGGAGCGCACTGAGGGCCCACGGTGAAAACGGAAACATCCTCAGGTCGTGACGAGAAAGAAGCTGTCTCCGAAATTGCTTTGTGATGTGTCAATTCACCACACAGAGATTCACCTTCCCTTCTTGTAGCAGTTGGCTAGCACTGTTTTCCTGGATTCCGCAAAGTGATATTTGGGAGCTCATTGAGGGCTACGGGGAAAAGGAAATAGCCTCCGATAAAAACTGGAAGGAAGCGTTCTGAGAAACTGCGTTGCGATGTGCGAATGCAACTCCCAGAGTGACACTTTTCTCTTCAGTGACCAGTTTGCTCACACAGTTTCCTTGAAATCTGCCTTGGGATGCTTCTTAGCGCAATGAAGCTTACGGGGACAAAGGAAATCCCCTCAGATCAAATGAAAAGAAGCTTTCTTAGAAACTGGTTTGCGATGTGTGAAATCATCTCCCAGCGTCACACCGGCGTTTCGTGGGGCAGTCGTTTAACACTGTCTCTCAGGAACCCGAGAAGGGCTACTTTGGATGGAATTGAGGCCTACGCTGAGGAAGGACATATCCCCAATTAAAAACGTGAGAGAAGCTTTGTGAGACACTTCTCTGTGCTACGTGAATTCAACACACAGAGTTACAGCTGAATCTTCAGGAAGCAGTTTGCTACCACTGTTTTCCTGGAATCTGCAAGGCGATATTTGGGGGCGCATTCAGGGCCCATGGTGCAAACGGAAACGTCCTCAGATGATAACTAGAAAGAAGCCGTCTCAGACATTGCTTTGTGATGTTGAATTCCCCACACGGAGCGTCACCTTTACCATCTTGTAGCAGTATGCTAACACTGTTTTCATGGATTCCGCAAAGGGATATTTGGGAGCTCATTGAGGCCTATGGTGAAAAGGGAAATGTCCTCAGACAAAAACAGGAAAGAAGTGTTTTGAGAAACGGCGTCGGGATGTGTGAATGCAACTCACGGAGTTACAGTTTTCTCTTCAGTGATCAACTTGCTAACACAGTTTTCCTGAAATCTGCCATGGCATATTTCTTAGCGCAATGAAGCTTACAGAGGACATATCCTCAGATAAAATGAGAAAGAAGCTGTCTTAGAAACTGGATTGTGATGTGAGAATTCATCTCACAGAGTTACACGCCCCTTTCATGGAAGAGTCATTTAACACGGTCTTTGAGGAACCTGAGGAGGGCTACTTTGGTTCGAATTCAGGCCTACGCTGAAATACCCTCGATGCAAAACGTGAGCGAAGCTGCGTGAGAAACTTCTCTGTGATACGTGAATTCATCACACAGAGTTACAACCGAGTCTTCAGGAAGCCGTTCGCTAACACTGTTTCCGTGGAATCTGCAAAGTGATATTTGGGGGCGCATTGAGGCCCATGGTGAACACGGAGACATCCTCCGATAATAACTAGAAAGAAGCTGTCTCAGAAATTGCTCTGTGATGTTGAATCCACCACACAGAGATTCACCTTTACCTTCTCGTAGCGGTTTGCTAACACCGTTGCCGTGGATTCTGCAAAGTGATCTTTGGGAGCTCATTGTGGGCTACGGGGAACAGAAAATATCCTCAGATAAGAACCGGAAAGAAGCTTTCTGAGAAACTGCCTTGCGGTGTGTGAATGCGCCTCACGGAGTTACACTTTTCTCTTCAGTGATCAGTTTGCCAGCACCTCGTTTTCTTGAAGTTTGCGACGAGATACTTCTCAGCGCTATGCAGCTTACGGTGACAAAGGAAATATCCTCAGATAAGAAATGAAAGAAGCTTCCTCGGGAATTGCTTTCAGATACGAGACTTCAGCTCCCGGAGTTGCATCACTGGGTCTTGGAGCCGTTTCCTAGCACGGTTTTTGTGGATTCTGAGAACTCATAATTTCGGATGGGCTTGAAGAGTATAGGGGGACGGGAACTATCCTCCGAGAAAAACCGGAAGGAAGCTCTCTGAGAAACTGCTTCGTGATGTGTGAATTCATTTCACAGGGTTACACCAGTCCTTCCTGGAGGAGTTTGCTAGCACTGTGTTTGTAGAATCTCACGAGTGATATCTTGGATAGCGTTGAATCCCATGGTGAATCGTGAAATCTCGAGACTCAGACAAATCCGCAGGGAGGATTCTCCTCAGAAACTCAAAGGTGTTTCTCCTCAGAAACTCCTTTGCTGTGGGTGAATTCGGCTCACAGAGTTCTATCATTGTTTCCATGGAGAAGCTTGCTAACAGTGTTTTCGCAGAACCTGCTCTAAGACACACAGTGGAGCTCCGAGACCACAAATAACCTCAGCTCGAAAACAAAAATATAGAAGCTTTCTGAGAAACTGCTTTGTGATGTGTGACTTCAACTCACTGAATTACACCTGTGCTTCATGGAGCCGTTGGCTACCCCTGTTTCTGTGGAATCTGGAAACTGATATTTCAGACCCCTTTGAGGACTACGGGGCCAAAGGAAATATCCTCCGTTACAAAGGAGAGGGAAGCTTTCTGAGAAACTTCTTTGTGATCTGTGAATTCATCTCACAGAATTGCAGCTCTCTCCTCCTGAAGCCCTTCGCGAAGACTGTTCTCGTGGAATTTGCAAAGCGATATTTGGGAGCTCATTGAGGGCTCCGGTGAAAAGGAAATAGCCTCAGATGCACACTGGCAAGAAGCTTTGTGAGAAACTGCATTGCGCTGTGTGAGTGCACCTCACAGAGTTACACTTTTCTCTTCAGTGATGAGTTTGACAAGACCGTTTCCTTGAAATCCGCAATGGGAGACTTCTTGGAGCTACGCAGCTTACCGTGACAAAGGAAGTATCCTCAGATAAAAATGACAGAAGCTTCCTCAGAAATTGCTTTCAGATACGTGACTTCATCTGACCGAGTTACATCACTGTTTCTTGGAGCCGTTCCCCAGCGCTGTTTTTGTGGATTCTGAGAACCGATATTTCGGATGGGTTTGGAGAGTGTGGGGAGAAAGGGAATATCCTCCGAGAAAAACCGGAGTGCAGCTTTCTGAGAAACAGCTTTGTGACGTGTGAGTTCATTTCAAAGGCTTACACCACTCTTGGGAGCCCACGGAGGGATATGGTGAAAAGAGAAACGTCCTCAGATACAAACTGGAAAGAAGCCTTCGGAGAAACGGCAATGTGACATGTGAATGCGACTCCTAGACTTCCACGCACCTTTTCACTGACCCGTTTGCTAACACTGTTTGATTGCAATCTGCACTGGGCTATTTCTCAGCGCAATGAAGCTCATGGTGACCAAGGAACTATCGTGAAATGAAAACTGGAAAGAGGCTTTGTGAGAAACTTCTCAGTGAAACGTGAATTCATCTCACAGAGTTCCCACTTAGTCTTCACGAAGCAGTTTGCTAACACCGTTTCCGTGGAATCTGCATAGTGCTATCTGGGAGCGCACTGAGGGCCCACGGTGAAAACGGAAACATCCTCAGGTCGTGACGAGAAAGAAGCTGTCTCCGAAATTGCTTTGTGATGTGTCAATTCACCACACAGAGATTCACCTTCCCTTCTTGTAGCAGTTGGCTAGCACTGTTTTCCTGGATTCCGCAAAGTGATATTTGGGAGCTCATTGAGGGCTACGGGGAAAAGGAAATAGCCTCCGATAAAAACTGGAAGGAAGCGTTCTGAGAAACTGCGTTGCGATGTGCGAATGCAACTCCCAGAGTGACACTTTTCTCTTCAGTGACCAGTTTGCTCACACAGTTTCCTTGAAATCTGCCTTGGGATGCTTCTTAGCGCAATGAAGCTTACGGGGACAAAGGAAATCCCCTCAGATCAAATGAAAGGAAGCTTTCTTAGAAACTGATTTGCGATGTGTGAAATCATCTCCCAGCGTCACACCGGCGTTTCGTGGGGCAGTCGTTTAACACTGTCTCTCAGGAACCCGAGAAGGGCTACTTTGGATGGAATTGAGGCCTACGCTGAGGAAGGACATATCCCCAATTAAAAACGTGAGAGAAGCTTTGTGAGACACTTCTCTGTGCTACGTGAATTCAACACACAGAGTTACAGCTGAATCTTCAGGAAGCAGTTTGCTACCACTGTTTTCCTGGAATCTGCAAGGCGATATTTGGGGGCGCATTCAGGGCCCATGGTGCAAACGGAAACGTCCTCAGATGATAACTAGAAAGAAGCCGTCTCAGACATTGCTTTGTGATGTTGAATTCCCCACACGGAGCGTCACCTTTACCATCTTGTAGCAGTATGCTAACACTGTTTTCATGGATTCCGCAAAGGGATATTTGGGAGCTCATTGAGGCCTATGGTGAAAAGGGAAATGTCCTCAGACAAAAACAGGAAAGAAGTGTTTTGAGAAACGGCGTCGGGATGTGTGAATGCAACTCACGGAGTTACAGTTTTCTCTTCAGTGATCAACTTGCTAACACAGTTTTCCTGAAATCTGCCATGGCATATTTCTTAGCGCAATGAAGCTTACAGAGGACATATCCTCAGATAAAATGAGAAAGAAGCTGTCTTAGAAACTGGATTGTGATGTGAGAATTCATCTCACAGAGTTACACGCCCCTTTCATGGAAGAGTCATTTAACACGGTCTTTGAGGAACCTGAGGAGGGCTACTTTGGTTCGAATTCAGGCCTACGCTGAAATACCCTCGATGCAAAACGTGAGCGAAGCTGCGTGAGAAACTTCTCTGTGATACGTGAATTCATCACACAGAGTTACAACCGAGTCTTCAGGAAGCCGTTCGCTAACACTGTTTCCGTGGAATCTGCAAAGTGATATTTGGGGGCGCATTGAGGCCCATGGTGAACACGGAGACATCCTCCGATAATAACTAGAAAGAAGCTGTCTCAGAAATTGCTCTGTGATGTTGAATCCACCACACAGAGATTCACCTTTACCTTCTCGTAGCGGTTTGCTAACACCGTTGCCGTGGATTCTGCAAAGTGATCTTTGGGAGCTCATTGTGGGCTACGGGGAACAGAAAATATCCTCAGATAAGAACCGGAAAGAAGCTTTCTGAGAAACTGCCTTGCGGTGTGTGAATGCGCCTCACGGAGTTACACTTTTCTCTTCAGTGATCAGTTTGCCAGCACCTCGTTTTCTTGAAGTTTGCGACGAGATACTTCTCAGCGCTATGCAGCTTACGGTGACAAAGGAAATATCCTCAGATAAGAAATGAAAGAAGCTTCCTCGGGATCGCTTTCAGATACGAGACTTCAGCTCCCGGAGTTGCATCACTGGGTCTTGGAGCCGTTTCCTAGCACGGTTTTTGTGGATTCTGAGAACTCATAATTTCGGATGGGCTTGAAGAGTATAGGGGGACGGGAACTATCCTCCGAGAAAAACCGGAAGGAAGCTCTCTGAGAAACTGCTTCGTGATGTGTGAATTCATTTCACAGGGTTACACCAGTCCTTCCTGGAGGAGTTTGCTAGCACTGTGTTTGTAGAATCTCACGAGTGATATCTTGGATAGCGTTGAATCCCATGGTGAATCGTGAAATCTCGAGACTCAGACAAATCCGCAGGGAGGATTCTCCTCAGAAACTCAAAGGAGTTTCTCCTCAGAAACTCCTTTGCTGTGGGTGAATTCGGCTCACAGAGTTCTATCATTGTTTCCATGGAGAAGCTTGCTAACAGTGTTTTCGCAGAACCTGCTCTAAGACACACAGTGGAGCTCCGAGACCACAAATAACCTCAGCTCGAAAACAAAAATATAGAAGCTTTCTGAGAAACTGCTTTGTGATGTGTGACTTCAACTCACTGAATTACACCTGTGCTTCATGGAGCCGTTGGCTACCCCTGTTTCTGTGGAATCTGGAAACTGATATTTCAGACCCCTTTGAGGACTACGGGGCCAAAGGAAATATCCTCCGTTACAAAGGAGAGGGAAGCTTTCTGAGAAACTTCTTTGTGATCTGTGAATTCATCTCACAGAATTGCAGCTTTCTCCTCCTGAAGCCCTTCGCGAAGACTGTTCTCGTGGAATTTGCAAAGCGATATTTGGGAGCTCATTGAGGGCTCCGGTGAAAAGGAAATAGCCTCAGATGCACACTGGCAAGAAGCTTTGTGAGAAACTGCATTGCGCTGTGTGAGTGCACCTCACAGAGTTACACTTTTCTCTTCAGAGATGAGTTTGACAAGACCGTTTCCTTGAAATCCGCAATGGGAGACTTCTTGGAGCTACGCAGCTTACCGTGACAAAGGAAGTATCCTCAGATAAAAATGACAGAAGCTTCCTCAGAAATTGCTTTCAGATACGTGACTTCATCTGACCGAGTTACATCACTGTTTCTTGGAGCCGTTCCCCAGCGCTGTTTTTGTGGATTCTGAGAACCGATATTTCGGATGGGTTTGGAGAGTGTGGGGAGAAAGGGAATATCCTCCGAGAAAAACCGGAGTGCAGCTTTCTGAGAAACAGCTTTGTGACGTGTGAGTTCATTTCAAAGGCTTACACCACTCTTGGGAGCCCACGGAGGGATATGGTGAAAAGAGAAACGTCCTCAGATACAAACTGGAAAGAAGCCTTCGGAGAAACTGCACTGTGACATGTGAATGCGACTCCTAGACTTCCACGCACCTTTTCACTGACCCGTTTGCTAACACTTTTTGATTGCAATCTGCACTGGGCTATTTCTCAGCGCAATGAAGCTCATGGTGACCAAGGAACTATCGTGAAATGAAAACTGGAAAGAGGCTTTGTGAGAAACTTCTCAGTGAAACGTGAATTCATCTCACAGAGTTCCCACTTAGTCTTCACGAAGCAGTTTGCTAACACCGTTTCCGTGGAATCTGCATAGTGCTATCTGGGAGCGCACTGAGGGCCCACGGTGAAAACGGAAACATCCTCAGGTCGTGACGAGAAAGAAGCTGTCTCCGAAATTGCTTTGTGATGTGTCAATTCACCACACAGAGATTCACCTTCCCTTCTTGTAGCAGTTGGCTAGCACTGTTTTCCTGGATTCCGCAAAGTGATATTTGGGAGCTCATTGAGGGCTACGGGGAAAAGGAAATAGCCTCCGATAAAAACTGGAAGGAAGCGTTCTGAGAAACTGCGTTGCGATGTGCGAATGCAACTCCCAGAGTGACACTTTTCTCTTCAGTGACCAGTTTGCTCACACAGTTTCCTTGAAATCTGCCTTGGGATGCTTCTTAGCGCAATGAAGCTTACGGGGACAAAGGAAATCTCCTCAGATCAAATGAAAAGAAGCTTTCTTAGAAACTGGTTTGCGATGTGTGAAATCATCTCCCAGCGTCACACCGGCGTTTCGTGGGGCAGTCGTTTAACACTGTCTCTCAGGAACCCGAGAAGGGCTACTTTGGATGGAATTGAGGCCTACGCTGAGGAAGGACATATCCCCAATTAAAAACGTGAGAGAAGCTTTGTGAGACACTTCTCTGTGCTACGTGAATTCAACACACAGAGTTACAGCTGAATCTTCAGGAAGCAGTTTGCTACCACTGTTTTCCTGGAATCTGCAAGGCGATATTTGGGGGCGCATTCAGGGCCCATGGTGCAAACGGAAACGTCCTCAGATGATAACTAGAAAGAAGCCGTCTCAGACATTGCTTTGTGATGTTGAATTCCCCACACGGAGCGTCACCTTTACCATCTTGTAGCAGTATGCTAACACTGTTTTCATGGATTCCGCAAAGGGATATTTGGGAGCTCATTGAGGCCTATGGTGAAAAGGGAAATGTCCTCAGACAAAAACAGGAAAGAAGTGTTTTGAGAAACGGCGTCGGGATGTGTGAATGCAACTCACGGAGTTACAGTTTTCTCTTCAGTGATCAACTTGCTAACACAGTTTTCCTGAAATCTGCCATGGCATATTTCTTAGCGCAATGAAGCTTACAGAGGACATATCCTCAGATAAAATGAGAAAGAAGCTGTCTTAGAAACTGGATTGTGATGTGAGAATTCATCTCACAGAGTTACACGCCCCTTTCATGGAAGAGTCATTTAACACGGTCTTTGAGGAACCTGAGGAGGGCTACTTTGGTTCGAATTCAGGCCTACGCTGAAATACCCTCGATGCAAAACGTGAGCGAAGCTGCGTGAGAAACTTCTCTGTGATACGTGAATTCATCACACAGAGTTACAACCGAGTCTTCAGGAAGCCGTTCGCTAACACTGTTTCCGTGGAATCTGCAAAGTGGTATTTGGGGGCGCATTGAGGCCCATGGTGAACACGGAGACATCCTCCGATAATAACTAGAAAGAAGCTGTCTCAGAAATTGCTCTGTGATGTTGAATCCACCACACAGAGATTCACCTTTACCTTCTCGTAGCGGTTTGCTAACACCGTTGCCGTGGATTCTGCAAAGTGATCTTTGGGAGCTCATTGTGGGCTACGGGGAACAGAAAATATCCTCAGATAAGAACCGGAAAGAAGCTTTCTGAGAAACTGCCTTGCGGTGTGTGAATGCGCCTCACGGAGTTACACTTTTCTCTTCAGTGATCAGTTTGCCAGCACCTCGTTTTCTTGAAGTTTGCGACGAGATACTTCTCAGCGCTATGCAGCTTACGGTGACAAAGGAAATATCCTCAGATAAGAAATGAAAGAAGCTTCCTCGGGAATTGCTTTCAGATACGAGACTTCAGCTCCCGGAGTTGCATCACTGGGTCTTGGAGCCGTTTCCTAGCACGGTTTTTGTGGATTCTGAGAACTCATAATTTCGGATGGGCTTGAAGAGTATAGGGGGACGGGAACTATCCTCCGAGAAAAACCGGAAGGAAGCTCTCTGAGAAACTGCTTCGTGATGTGTGAATTCATTTCACAGGGTTACACCAGTCCTTCCTGGAGGAGTTTGCTAGCACTGTGTTTGTAGAATCTCACGAGTGATATCTTGGATAGCGTTGAATCCCATGGTGAATCGTGAAATCTCGAGACTCAGACAAATCCGCAGGGAGGATTCTCCTCAGAAACTCAAAGGTGTTTCTCCTCAGAAACTCCTTTGCTGTGGGTGAATTCGGCTCACAGAGTTCTATCATTGTTTCCATGGAGAAGCTTGCTAACAGTGTTTTCGCAGAACCTGCTCTAAGACACACAGTGGAGCTCCGAGACCACAAATAACCTCAGCTCGAAAACAAAAATATAGAAGCTTTCTGAGAAACTGCTTTGTGATGTGTGACTTCAACTCACTGAATTACACCTGTGCTTCATGGAGCCGTTGGCTACCCCTGTTTCTGTGGAATCTGGAAACTGATATTTCAGACCCCTTTGAGGACTACGGGGCCAAAGGAAATATCCTCCGTTACAAAGGAGAGGGAAGCTTTCTGAGAAACTTCTTTGTGATCTGTGAATTCATCTCACAGAATTGCAGCTCTCTCCTCCTGAAGCCCTTCGCGAAGACTGTTCTCGTGGAATTTGCAAAGCGATATTTGGGAGCTCATTGAGGGCTCCGGTGAAAAGGAAATAGCCTCAGATGCACACTGGCAAGAAGCTTTGTGAGAAACTGCATTGCGCTGTGTGAGTGCACCTCACAGAGTTACACTTTTCTCTTCAGTGATGAGTTTGACAAGACCGTTTCCTTGAAATCCGCAATGGGAGACTTCTTGGAGCTACGCAGCTTACCGTGACAAAGGAAGTATCCTCAGATAAAAATGACAGAAGCTTCCTCAGAAATTGCTTTCAGATACGTGACTTCATCTGACCGAGTTACATCACTGTTTCTTGGAGCCGTTCCCCAGCGCTGTTTTTGTGGATTCTGAGAACCGATATTTCGGATGGGTTTGGAGAGTGTGGGGAGAAAGGGAATATCCTCCGAGAAAAACCGGAGTGCAGCTTTCTGAGAAACAGCTTTGTGACGTGTGAGTTCATTTCAAAGGCTTACACCACTCTTGGGAGCCCACGGAGGGATATGGTGAAAAGAGAAACGTCCTCAGATACAAACTGGAAAGAAGCCTTCGGAGAAACGGCAATGTGACATGTGAATGCGACTCCTAGACTTCCACGCACCTTTTCACTGACCCGTTTGCTAACACTGTTTGATTGCAATCTGCACTGGGCTATTTCTCAGCGCAATGAAGCTCATGGTGACCAAGGAACTATCGTGAAATGAAAACTGGAAAGAGGCTTTGTGAGAAACTTCTCAGTGAAACGTGAATTCATCTCACAGAGTTCCCACTTAGTCTTCACGAAGCAGTTTGCTAACACCGTTTCCGTGGAATCTGCATAGTGCTATCTGGGAGCGCACTGAGGGCCCACGGTGAAAACGGAAACATCCTCAGGTCGTGACGAGAAAGAAGCTGTCTCCGAAATTGCTTTGTGATGTGTCAATTCACCACACAGAGATTCACCTTCCCTTCTTGTAGCAGTTGGCTAGCACTGTTTTCCTGGATTCCGCAAAGTGATATTTGGGAGCTCATTGAGGGCTACGGGGAAAAGGAAATAGCCTCCGATAAAAACTGGAAGGAAGCGTTCTGAGAAACTGCGTTGCGATGTGCGAATGCAACTCCCAGAGTGACACTTTTCTCTTCAGTGACCAGTTTGCTCACACAGTTTCCTTGAAATCTGCCTTGGGATGCTTCTTAGCGCAATGAAGCTTACGGGGACAAAGGAAATCTCCTCAGATCAAATGAAAGGAAGCTTTCTTAGAAACTGATTTGCGATGTGTGAAATCATCTCCCAGCGTCACACCGGCGTTTCGTGGGGCAGTCGTTTAACACTGTCTCTCAGGAACCCGAGAAGGGCTACTTTGGATGGAATTGAGGCCTACGCTGAGGAAGGACATATCCCCAATTAAAAACGTGAGAGAAGCTTTGTGAGACACTTCTCTGTGCTACGTGAATTCAACACACAGAGTTACAGCTGAATCTTCAGGAAGCAGTTTGCTACCACTGTTTTCCTGGAATCTGCAAGGCGATATTTGGGGGCGCATTCAGGGCCCATGGTGCAAACGGAAACGTCCTCAGATGATAACTAGAAAGAAGCCGTCTCAGACATTGCTTTGTGATGTTGAATTCCCCACACGGAGCGTCACCTTTACCATCTTGTAGCAGTATGCTAACACTGTTTTCATGGATTCCGCAAAGGGATATTTGGGAGCTCATTGAGGCCTATGGTGAAAAGGGAAATGTCCTCAGACAAAAACAGGAAAGAAGTGTTTTGAGAAACGGCGTCGGGATGTGTGAATGCAACTCACGGAGTTACAGTTTTCTCTTCAGTGATCAACTTGCTAACACAGTTTTCCTGAAATCTGCCATGGCATATTTCTTAGCGCAATGAAGCTTACAGAGGACATATCCTCAGATAAAATGAGAAAGAAGCTGTCTTAGAAACTGGATTGTGATGTGAGAATTCATCTCACAGAGTTACACGCCCCTTTCATGGAAGAGTCATTTAACACGGTCTTTGAGGAACCTGAGGAGGGCTACTTTGGTTCGAATTCAGGCCTACGCTGAAATACCCTCGATGCAAAACGTGAGCGAAGCTGCGTGAGAAACTTCTCTGTGATACGTGAATTCATCACACAGAGTTACAACCGAGTCTTCAGGAAGCCGTTCGCTAACACTGTTTCCGTGGAATCTGCAAAGTGATATTTGCGGGCGCATTGAGGCCCATGGTGAACACGGAGACATCCTCCGATAATAACTAGAAAGAAGCTGTCTCAGAAATTGCTCTGTGATGTTGAATCCACCACACAGAGATTCACCTTTACCTTCTCGTAGCGGTTTGCTAACACCGTTGCCATGGATTCTGCAAAGTGATCTTTGGGAGCTCATTGTGGGCTACGGGGAACAGAAAATATCCTCAGATAAGAACCGGAAAGAAGCTTTCTGAGAAACTGCCTTGCGGTGTGTGAATGCGCCTCACGGAGTTACACTTTTCTCTTCAGTGATCAGTTTGCCAGCACCTCGTTTTCTTGAAGTTTGCGACGAGATACTTCTCAGCGCTATGCAGCTTACGGTGACAAAGGAAATATCCTCAGATAAGAAATGAAAGAAGCTTCCTCGGGAATTGCTTTCAGATACGAGACTTCAGCTCCCGGAGTTGCATCACTGGGTCTTGGAGCCGTTTCCTAGCACGGTTTTTGTGGATTCTGAGAACTCATAATTTCGGATGGGCTTGAAGAGTATAGGGGGACAGGAACTATCCTCCGAGAAAAACCGGAAGGAAGCTCTCTGAGAAACTGCTTCGTGATGTGTGAATTCATTTCACAGGGTTACACCACTCCTTCCTGGAGGAGTTTGCAAGCACTGTGTGTGTAGAATCTCACGAGTGATATCTTGGATAGCGTTGAATCCCATGGTGAATCGTGAAATCTCGAGACTCAGACAAATCCGCAGGGAGGATTCTCCTCAGAAACTCAAAGGAGTTTCTCCTCAGAAACTCCTTTGCTGTGGGTGAATTCGGCTCACAGAGTTCTATCATTGTTTCCATGGAGAAGCTTGCTAACAGTGTTTTCGCAGAACCTGCTCTAAGACACACAGTGGAGCTCCGAGACCACAAATAACCTCAGCTCGAAAACAAAAATACAGAAGCTTTCTGAGAAACTGCTTTGTGATGTGTGACTTCAACTCACTGAATTACACCTGTGCTTCATGGAGCCGTTGGCTACCCCTGTTTCTGTGGAATCTGGAAACTGATATTTCAGACACCTTTGAGGACTACGGGGCCAAAGGAAATATCCTCCGTTACAAAGGAGAGGGAAGCTTTCTGAGAAACTTCTTTGTGATCTGTGAATTCATCTCACAGAATTGCAGCTTTCTCCTCCTGAAGCCCTTCGCGAAGACTGTTCTCGTGGAATTTGCAAAGCGATATTTGGGAGCTCATTGAGGGCTCCGGTGAAAAGGAAATAGCCTCAGATGCACACTGGCAAGAAGCTTTGTGAGAAACTGCATTGCGCTGTGTGAGTGCACCTCACAGAGTTACACTTTGCTCTTCAGTGATGAGTTTGACAAGACCGTTTCCTTGAAATCCGCAATGGGAGACTTCTTGGAGCTACGCAGCTTACCGTGACAAAGGAAGTATCCTCAGATAAAAATGACAGAAGCTTCCTCAGAAATTGCTTTCAGATACGTGATTTCATCTGACCGAGTTACATCACTGTTTCTTGGAGCCGTTCCCCAGCGCTGTTTTTGTGGATTCTGAGAACCGATATTTCGGATGGGTTTGGAGAGTGTGGGGAGAAAGGGAATATCCTCCGAGAAAAACCGGAGTGCAGCTTTCTGAGAAACAGCTTTGTGACGTGTGAGTTCATTTCAAAGGCTTACACCACTCTTGGGAGCCCACGGAGGGATATGGTGAAAAGAGAAACGTCCTCAGATACAAACTGGAAAGAAGCCTTCGGAAAAACTGCATTGTGACATGTGAATGCGACTCCTAGACTTCCACGCACCTTTTCACTGACCCGTTTGCTAACACTGTTTGATTGCAATCTGCACTGGGCTATTTCTCAGCGCAATGAAGCTCATGGTGACCAAGGAACTATCGTGAAATGAAAACTGGAAAGAGGCTTTGTGAGAAACTTCTCAGTGAAACGTGAATTCATCTCACAGAGTTCCCACTTAGTCTTCACGAAGCAGTTTGCTAACACCGTTTCCGTGGAATCTGCATAGTGCTATCTGGGAGCGCACTGAGGGCCCACGGTGAAAACGGAAACATCCTCAGGTCGTGACGAGAAAGAAGCTGTCTCCGAAATTGCTTTGTGATGTGTCAATTCACCACACAGAGATTCACCTTCCCTTCTTGTAGCAGTTGGCTAGCACTGTTTTCCTGGATTCCGCAAAGTGATATTTGGGAGCTCATTGAGGGCTACGGGGAAAAGGAAATAGCCTCCGATAAAAACTGGAAGGAAGCGTTCTGAGAAACTGCGTTGCGATATGCGAATGCAACTCCCAGAGTGACACTTTTCTCTTCAGTGACCAGTTTGCTCACACAGTTTCCTTGAAATCTGCCTTGGGATGCTTCTTAGCGCAATGAAGCTTACGGGGACAAAGGAAATCCCCTCAGATCAAATGAAAAGAAGCTTTCTTAGAAACTGGTTTGCGATGTGTGAAATCATCTCCCAGCGTCACACCGGCGTTTCGTGGGGCAGTCGTTTAACACTGTCTCTCAGGAACCCGAGAAGGGCTACTTTGGATGGAATTGAGGCCTACGCTGAGGAAGGACATATCCCCAATTAAAAACGTGAGAGAAGCTTTGTGAGACACTTCTCTGTGCTACGTGAATTCAACACACAGAGTTACAGCTGAATCTTCAGGAAGCAGTTTGCTACCACTGTTTTCCTGGAATCTGCAAGGCGATATTTGGGGGCGCATTCAGGGCCCATGGTGCAAACGGAAACGTCCTCAGATGATAACTAGAGAGAAGCCGTCTCAGACATTGCTTTGTGATGTTGAATTCCCCACACGGAGCGTCACCTTTACCATCTTGTAGCAGTATGCTAACACTGTTTTCATGGATTCCGCAAAGGGATATTTGGGAGCTCATTGAGGCCTATGGTGAAAAGGGAAATGTCCTCAGACAAAAACAGGAAAGAAGTGTTTTGAGAAACGGCGTCGGGATGTGTGAATGCAACTCACGGAGTTACAGTTTTCTCTTCAGTGATCAACTTGCTAACACAGTTTTCCTGAAATCTGCCATGGCATATTTCTTAGCGCAATGAAGCTTACAGAGGACATATCCTCAGATAAAATGAGAAAGAAGCTGTCTTAGAAACTGGATTGTGATGTGAGAATTCATCTCACAGAGTTACACGCCCCTTTCATGGAAGAGTCATTTAACACGGTCTTTGAGGAACCTGAGAAGGGCTACTTTGGTTCGAATTCAGGCCTACGCTGAAATACCCTCGATGCAAAACGTGAGCGAAGCTGCGTGAGAAACTTCTCTGTGATACGTGAATTCATCACACAGAGTTACAACCGAGTCTTCAGGAAGCCGTTCGCTAACACTGTTTCCGTGGAATCTGCAAAGTGATATTTGGGGGCGCATTGAGGCCCATGGTGAACACGGAGACATCCTCCGATAATAACTAGAAAGAAGCTGTCTCAGAAATTGCTCTGTGATGTTGAATCCACCACACAGAGATTCACCTTTACCTTCTCGTAGCGGTTTGCTAACACCGTTGCCGTGGATTCTGCAAAGTGATCTTTGGGAGCTCATTGTGGGCTACGGGGAACAGAAAATATCCTCAGATAAGAACCGGAAAGAAGCTTTCTGAGAAACTGCCTTGCGGTGTGTGAATGCGCCTCACGGAGTTACACTTTTCTCTTCAGTGATCAGTTTGCCAGCACCTCGTTTTCTTGAAGTTTGCGACGAGATACTTCTCAGCGCTATGCAGCTTACGGTGACAAAGGAAATATCCTCAGATAAGAAATGAAAGAAGCTTCCTCGGGAATTGCTTTCAGATACGAGACTTCAGCTCCCGGAGTTGCATCACTGGGTCTTGGAGCCGTTTCCTAGCACGGTTTTTGTGGATTCTGAGAACTCACAATTTCGGATGGGCTTGAAGAGTATAGGGGGACAGGAACTATCCTCCGAGAAAAACCGGAAGGAAGCTCTCTGAGAAACTGCTTCGTGATGTGTGAATTCATTTCACAGGGTTACACCACTCCTTCCTGGAGGAGTTTGCTAGCACTGTGTGTGTAGAATCTCACGAGTGATATCTTGGATAGCGTTGAATCCCATGGTGAATCGTGAAATCTCGAGACTCAGACAAATCCGCAGGGAGGATTCTCCTCAGAAACTCAAAGGTGTTTCTCCTCAGAAACTCCTTTGCTGTGGGTGAATTCGGCTCACAGAGTTCTATCATTGTTTCCATGGAGAAGCTTGCTAACAGTGTTTTCGCAGAACCTGCTCTAAGACACACAGTGGAGCTCCGAGACCACAAATAACCTCAGCTCGAAAACAAAAATATAGAAGCTTTCTGAGAAACTGCTTTGTGATGTGTGACTTCAACTCACTGAATTACACCTGTGCTTCATGGAGCCGTTGGCTACCCCGTTTCTGTGGAATCTGGAAACTGATATTTCAGACCCCTTTGAGGACTACGGGGCCAAAGGAAATATCCTCCGTTACAAAGGAGAGGGAAGCTTTCTGAGAATCTTCTTTGTGATCTGTGAATTCATCTCACAGAATTGCAGCTTTCTCCTCCTGAAGCCCTTCGCGAAGACTGTTCTCGTGGAATTTGCAAAGCGATATTTGGGAGCTCATTGAGGGCTCCGGTGAAAAGGAAATAGCCTCAGATGCACACTGGCAAGAAGCTTTGTGAGAAACTGCATTGCGCTGTGTGAGTGCACCTCACAGAGTTACACTTTGCTCTTCAGTGATGAGTTTGACAAGACCGTTTCCTTGAAATCCGCAATGGGAGACTTCTTGGAGCTACGCAGCTTACCGTGACAAAGGAAGTATCCTCAGATAAAAATGACAGAAGCTTCCTCAGAAATTGCTTTCAGATACGTGACTTCATCTGACCGAGTTACATCACTGTTTCTTGGAGCCGTTCCCCAGCGCTGTTTTTGTGGATTCTGAGAACCGATATTTCGGATGGGTTTGGAGAGTGTGGGGAGAAAGGGAATATCCTCCGAGAAAAACCGGAGTGCAGCTTTCTGAGAAACAGCTTTGTGACGTGTGAGTTCATTTCAAAGGCTTACACCACTCTTGGGAGCCCACGGAGGGATATGGTGAAAAGAGAAACGTCCTCAGATACAAACTGGAAAGAAGCCTTCGGAGAAACTGCATTGTGACATGTGAATGCGACTCCTAGACTTCCACGCACCTTTTCACTGACCCGTTTGCTAACACTGTTTGATTGCAATCTGCACTGGGCTATTTCTCAGCGCAATGAAGCTCATGGTGACCAAGGAACTATCGTGAAATGAAAACTGGAAAGAGGCTTTGTGAGAAACTTCTCAGTGAAACGTGAATTCATCTCACAGAGTTCCCACTTAGTCTTCACGAAGCAGTTTGCTAACACCGTTTCCGTGGAATCTGCATAGTGCTATCTGGGAGCGCACTGAGGGCCCACGGTGAAAACGGAAACATCCTCAGGTCGTGACGAGAAAGAAGCTGTCTCCGAAATTGCTTTGTGATGTGTCAATTCACCACACAGAGATTCACCTTCCCTTCTTGTAGCAGTTGGCTAGCACTGTTTTCCTGGATTCCGCAAAGTGATATTTGGGAGCTCATTGAGGGCTACGGGGAAAAGGAAATAGCCTCCGATAAAAACTGGAAGGAAGCGTTCTGAGAAACTGCGTTGCGATGTGCGAATGCAACTCCCAGAGTGACACTTTTCTCTTCAGTGACCAGTTTGCTCACACAGTTTCCTTGAAATCTGCCTTGGGATGCTTCTTAGCGCAATGAAGCTTACGGGGACAAAGGAAATCCCCTCAGATCAAATGAAAAGAAGCTTTCTTAGAAACTGGTTTGCGATGTGTGAAATGATCTCCCAGCGTCACACCGGCGTTTCGTGGGGCAGTCGTTTAACACTGTCTCTCAGGAACCCGAGAAGGGCTACTTTGGATGGAATTGAGGCCTACGCTGAGGAAGGACATATCCCCAATTAAAAACGTGAGAGAAGCTTTGTGAGACACTTCTCTGTGCTACGTGAATTCAACACACAGAGTTACAGCTGAATCTTCAGGAAGCAGTTTGCTACCACTGTTTTCCTGGAATCTGCAAGGCGATATTTGGGGGCGCATTCAGGGCCCATGGTGCAAACGGAAACGTCCTCAGATGATAACTAGAGAGAAGCCGTCTCAGACATTGCTTTGTGATGTTGAATTCCCCACACGGAGCGTCACCTTTACCATCTTGTAGCAGTATGCTAACACTGTTTTCATGGATTCCGCAAAGGGATATTTGGGAGCTCATTGAGGCCTATGGTGAAAAGGGAAATGTCCTCAGACAAAAACAGGAAAGAAGTGTTTTGAGAAACGGCGTCGGGATGTGTGAATGCAACTCACGGAGTTACAGTTTTCTCTTCAGTGATCAACTTGCTAACACAGTTTTCCTGAAATCTGCCATGGCATATTTCTTAGCGCAATGAAGCTTACAGAGGACATATCCTCAGATAAAATGAGAAAGAAGCTGTCTTAGAAACTGGATTGTGATGTGAGAATTCATCTCACAGAGTTACACGCCCCTTTCATGGAAGAGTCATTTAACACGGTCTTTGAGGAACCTGAGGAGGGCTACTTTGGTTCGAATTCAGGCCTACGCTGAAATACCCTCGATGCAAAACGTGAGCGAAGCTGCGTGAGAAACTTCTCTGTGATACGTGAATTCATCACACAGAGTTACAACCGAGTCTTCAGGAAGCCGTTCGCTAACACTGTTTCCGTGGAATCTGCAAAGTGATATTTGGGGGCGCATTGAGGCCCATGGTGAACACGGAGACATCCTCCGATAATAACTAGAAAGAAGCTGTCTCAGAAATTGCTCTGTGATGTTGAATCCACCACACAGAGATTCACCTTTACCTTCTCGTAGCGGTTTGCTAACACCGTTGCCGTGGATTCTGCAAAGTGATCTTTGGGAGCTCATTGTGGGCTACGGGGAACAGAAAATATCCTCAGATAAGAACCGGAAAGAAGCTTTCTGAGAAACTGCCTTGCGGTGTGTGAATGCGCCTCACGGAGTTACACTTTTCTCTTCAGTGATCAGTTTGCCAGCACCTCGTTTTCTTGAAGTTTGCGACGAGATACTTCTCAGCGCTATGCAGCTTACGGTGACAAAGGAAATATCCTCAGATAAGAAATGAAAGAAGCTTCCTCGGGATCGCTTTCAGATACGAGACTTCAGCTCCCGGAGTTGCATCACTGGGTCTTGGAGCCGTTTCCTAGCACGGTTTTTGTGGATTCTGAGAACTCATAATTTCGGATGGGCTTGAAGAGTATAGGGGGACAGGAACTATCCTCCGAGAAAAACCGGAAGGAAGCTCTCTGAGAAACTGCTTCGTGATGTGTGAATTCATTTCACAGGGTTACACCACTCCTTCCTGGAGGAGTTTGCTAGCACTGTGTTTGTAGAATCTCACGAGTGATATCTTGGATAGCGTTGAATCCCATGGTGAATCGTGAAATCTCGAGACTCAGACAAATCCGCAGGGAGGATTCTCCTCAGAAACTCAAAGGAGTTTCTCCTCAGAAACTCCTTTGCTGTGGGTGAATTCGGCTCACAGACTTCTATCATTGTTTCCATGGAGAAGCTTGCTAACAGTGTTTTCGCAGAACCTGCTCTAAGACACACAGTGGAGCTCCGAGACCACAAATAACCTCAGCTCGAAAACAAAAATATAGAAGCTTTCTGAGAAACTGCTTTGTGATGTGTGACTTCAACTCACTGAATTACACCTGTGCTTCATGGAGCCGTTGGCTACCCCTGTTTCTGTGGAATCTGGAAACTGATATTTCAGACCCCTTTGAGGACTACGGGGCCAAAGGAAATATCCTCCGTTACAAAGGAGAGGGAAGCTTTCTGAGAAACTTCTTTGTGATCTGTGAATTCATCTCACAGAATTGCAGCTCTCTCCTCCTGAAGCCCTTCGCGAAGACTGTTCTCGTGGAATTTGCAAAGCGATATTTGGGAGCTCATTGAGGGCTCCGGTGAAAAGGAAATAGCCTCAGATGCACACTGGCAAGAAGCTTTGTGAGAAACTGCATTGCGCTGTGTGAGTGCACCTCACAGAGTTACACTTTTCTCTTCAGTGATGAGTTTGACAAGACCGTTTCCTTGAAATCCGCAATGGGAGATTTCTTGGAGCTACGCAGCTTACCGTGACAAAGGAAGTATCCTCAGATAAAAATGACAGAAGCTTCCTCAGAAATTGCTTTCAGATACGTGACTTCATCTGACCGAGTTACATCACTGTTTCTTGGAGCCGTTCCCCAGCGCTGTTTTTGTGGATTCTGAGAACCGATATTTCGGATGGGTTTGGAGAGTGTGGGGAGAAAGGGAATATCCTCCGAGAAAAACCGGAGTGCAGCTTTCTGAGAAACAGCTTTGTGACGTGTGAGTTCATTTCAAAGGCTTACACCACTCTTGGGAGCCCACGGAGGGATATGGTGAAAAGAGAAACGTCCTCAGATACAAACTGGAAAGAAGCCTTCGGAGAAACTGCATTGTGACATGTGAATGCGACTCCTAGACTTCCACGCACCTTTTCACTGACCCGTTTGCTAACACTGTTTGATTGCAATCTGCACTGGGCTATTTCTCAGCGCAATGAAGCTCATGGTGACCAAGGAACTATCGTGAAATGAAAACTGGAAAGAGGCTTTGTGAGAAACTTCTCAGTGAAACGTGAATTCATCTCACAGAGTTCCCACTTAGTCTTCACGAAGCAGTTTGCTAACACCGTTTCCGTGGAATCTGCATAGTGCTATCTGGGAGCGCACTGAGGGCCCACGGTGAAAACGGAAACATCCTCAGGTCGTGACGAGAAAGAAGCTGTCTCCGAAATTGCTTTGTGATGTGTCAATTCACCACACAGAGATTCACCTTCCCTTCTTGTAGCAGTTGGCTAGCACTGTTTTCCTGGATTCCGCAAAGTGATATTTGGGAGCTCATTGAGGGCTACGGGGAAAAGGAAATAGCCTCCGATAAAAACTGGAAGGAAGCGTTCTGAGAAACTGCGTTGCGATGTGCGAATGCAACTCCCAGAGTGACACTTTTCTCTTCAGTGACCAGTTTGCTCACACAGTTTCCTTGAAATCTGCCTTGGGATGCTTCTTAGCGCAATGAAGCTTACGGGGACAAAGGAAATCTCCTCAGATCAAATGAAAAGAAGCTTTCTTAGAAACTGGTTTGCGATGTGTGAAATCATCTCCCAGCGTCACACCGGCGTTTCGTGGGGCAGTCGTTTAACACTGTCTCTCAGGAACCCGAGAAGGGCTACTTTGGATGGAAATGAGGCCTACGCTGAGGAAGGACATATCCCCAATTAAAAACGTGAGAGAAGCTTTGTGAGACACTTCTCTGTGCTACGTGAATTCAACACACAGAGTTACAGCTGAATCTTCAGGAAGCAGTTTGCTACCACTGTTTTCCTGGAATCTGCAAGGCGATATTTGGGGGCGCATTCAGGGCCCATGGTGCAAACGGAAACGTCCTCAGATGATAACTAGAGAGAAGCCGTCTCAGACATTGCTTTGTGATGTTGAATTCCCCACACGGAGCGTCACCTTTACCATCTTGTAGCAGTATGCTAACACTGTTTTCATGGATTCCGCAAAGGGATATTTGGGAGCTCATTGAGGCCTATGGTGAAAAGGGAAATGTCCTCAGACAAAAACAGGAAAGAAGTGTTTTGAGAAACGGCGTCGGGATGTGTGAATGCAACTCACGGAGTTACAGTTTTCTCTTCAGTGATCAACTTGCTAACACAGTTTTCCTGAAATCTGCCATGGCATATTTCTTAGCGCAATGAAGCTTACAGAGGACATATCCTCAGATAAAATGAGAAAGAAGCTGTCTTAGAAACTGGATTGTGATGTGAGAATTCATCTCACAGAGTTACACGCCCCTTTCATGGAAGAGTCATTTAACACGGTCTTTGAGGAACCTGAGGAGGGCTACTTTGGTTCGAATTCAGGCCTACGCTGAAATACCCTCGATGCAAAACGTGAGCGAAGCTGCGTGAGAAACTTCTCTGTGATACGTGAATTCATCACACAGAGTTACAACCGAGTCTTCAGGAAGCCGTTCGCTAACACTGTTTCCGTGGAATCTGCAAAGTGATATTTGGGGGCGCATTGAGGCCCATGGTGAACACGGAGACATCCTCCGATAATAACTAGAAAGAAGCTGTCTCAGAAATTGCTCTGTGATGTTGAATCCACCACACAGAGATTCACCTTTACCTTCTCGTAGCGGTTTGCTAACACCGTTGCCGTGGATTCTGCAAAGTGATCTTTGGGAGCTCATTGTGGGCTACGGGGAACAGAAAATATCCTCAGATAAGAACCGGAAAGAAGCTTTCTGAGAAACTGCCTTGCGGTGTGTGAATGCGCCTCACGGAGTTACACTTTTCTCTTCAGTGATCAGTTTGCCAGCACCTCGTTTTCTTGAAGTTTGCGACGAGATACTTCTCAGTGCTATGCAGCTTACGGTGACAAAGGAAATATCCTCAGATAAGAAATGAAAGAAGCTTCCTCGGGAATTGCTTTCAGATATGAGACTTCAGCTCCCGGAGTTGCATCACTGGGTCTTGGAGCCGTTTCCTAGCACGGTTTTTGTGGATTCTGAGAACTCATAATTTCGGATGGGCTTGAAGAGTATAGGGGGACAGGAACTATCCTCTGAGAAAAACCGGAAGGAAGCTCTCTGAGAAACTGCTTCGTGATGTGTGAATTCATTTCACAGGGTTACACCACTCCTTCCTGGAGGAGTTTGCTAGCACTGTGTGTGTAGAATCTCACGAGTGATATCTTGGATAGCGTTGAATCCCATGGTGAATCGTGAAATCTCGAGACTCAGACAAATCCGCAGGGAAGATTCTCCTCAGAAACTCAAAGGAGTTTCTCCTCAGAAACTCCTTTGCTGTGGGTGAATTCGGCTCACAGAGTTCTATCATTGTTTCCATGGAGAAGCTTGCTAACAGTGTTTTCGCAGAACCTGCTCTAAGACACACAGTGGAGCTCCGAGACCACAAATAACCTCAGCTCGAAAACAAAAATATAGAAGCTTTCTGAGAAACTGCTTTGTGATGTGTGACTTCAACTCACTGAATTACACCTGTGCTTCATGGAGCCGTTGGCTACCCCTGTTTCTGTGGAATCTGGAAACTGATATTTCAGACCCCTTTGAGGACTACGGGGCCAAAGGAAATATCCTCCGTTACAAAGGAGAGGGAAGCTTTCTGAGAAACTTCTTTGTGATCTGTGAATTCATCTCACAGAATTGCAGCTTTCTCCTCCTGAAGCCCTTCGCGAAGACTGTTCTCGTGGAATTTGCAAAGCGATATTTGGGAGCTCATTGAGGGCTCCGGTGAAAAGGAAATAGCCTCAGATGCACACTGGCAAGAAGCTTTGTGAGAAACTGCATTGCGCTGTGTGAGTGCACCTCACAGAGTTACACTTTTCTCTTCAGTGATGAGTTTGACAAGACCGTTTCCTTGAAATCCGCAATGGGAGACTTCTTGGAGCTACGCAGCTTACCGTGACAAAGGAAGTATCCTCAGATAAAAATGACAGAAGCTTCCTCAGAAATTGCTTTCAGATACGTGACTTCATCTGACCGAGTTACATCACTGTTTCTTGGAGCCGTTCCCCAGCGCTGTTTTTGTGGATTCTGAGAACCGATATTTCGGATGGGTTTGGAGAGTGTGGGGAGAAAGGGAATATCCTCCGAGAAAAACCGGAGTGCAGCTTTCTGAGAAACAGCTTTGTGACGTGTGAGTTCATTTCAAAGGCTTACACCACTCTTGGGAGCCCACGGAGGGATATGGTGAAAAGAGAAACGTCCTCAGATACAAACTGGAAAGAAGCCTTCGGAGAAACGGCATTGTGACATGTGAATGCGACTCCTAGACTTCCACGCACCTTTTCACTGACCCGTTTGCTAACACTGTTTGATTGCAATCTGCACTGGGCTATTTCTCAGCGCAATGAAGCTCATGGTGACCAAGGAACTATCGTGAAATGAAAACTGGAAAGAGGCTTTGTGAGAAACTTCTCAGTGAAACGTGAATTCATCTCACAGAGTTCCCACTTAGTCTTCACGAAGCAGTTTGCTAACACCGTTTCCGTGGAATCTGCATAGTGCTATCTGGGAGCGCACTGAGGGCCCACGGTGAAAACGGAAACATCCTCAGGTCGTGACGAGAAAGAAGCTGTCTCCGAAATTGCTTTGTGATGTGTCAATTCACCACACAGAGATTCACCTTCCCTTCTTGTAGCAGTTGGCTAGCACTGTTTTCCTGGATTCCGCAAAGTGATATTTGGGAGCTCATTGAGGGCTACGGGGAAAAGGAAATAGCCTCCGATAAAAACTGGAAGGAAGCGTTCTGAGAAACTGCGTTGCGATGTGCGAATGCAACTCCCAGAGTGACACTTTTCTCTTCAGTGACCAGTTTCTTCACAGAGTTTCCTTGAAATCTGCCTTGGGATGCTTCTTAGCGCAATGAAGCTTACGGGGACAAAGGAAATCTCCTCAGATCAAATGAAAAGAAGCTTTCTTAGAAACTGGTTTGCGATGTGTGAAATCATCTCCCAGCGTCACACCGGCGTTTCGTGGGGCAGTCGTTTAACACTGTCTCTCAGGAACCCGAGAAGGGCTACTTTGGATGGAATTGAGGCCTACGCTGAGGAAGGACATATCCCCAATTAAAAACGTGAGAGAAGCTTTGTGAGACACTTCTCTGTGCTACGTGAATTCAACACACAGAGTTACAGCTGAATCTTCAGGAAGCAGTTTGCTACCACTGTTTTCCTGGAATCTGCAAGGCGATATTTGGGGGCGCATTCAGGGCCCATGGTGCAAACGGAAACGTCCTCAGATGATAACTAGAGAGAAGCCGTCTCAGACATTGCTTTGTGATGTTGAATTCCCCACACGGAGCGTCACCTTTACCATCTTGTAGCAGTATGCTAACACTGTTTTCATGGATTCCGCAAAGGGATATTTGGGAGCTCATTGAGGCCTATGGTGAAAAGGGAAATGTCCTCAGACAAAAACAGGAAAGAAGTGTTTTGAGAAACGGCGTCGGGATGTGTGAATGCAACTCACGGAGTTACAGTTTTCTCTTCAGTGATCAACTTGCTAACACAGTTTTCCTGAAATCTGCCATGGCATATTTCTTAGCGCAATGAAGCTTATAGAGGACATATCCTCAGATAAAATGAGAAAGAAGCTGTCTTAGAAACTGGATTGTGATGTGAGAATTCATCTCACAGAGTTACACGCCCCTTTCATGGAAGAGTCATTTAACACGGTCTTTGAGGAACCTGAGGAGGGCAACTTTGGTTCGATTTCAGGCCTACGCTGAAATACCCTCGATGCAAAACGTGAGCGAAGCTGCGTGAGAAACTTCTCTGTGATACGTGAATTCATCACACAGAGTTACAACCGAGTCTTCAGGAAGCCGTTCGCTAACACTGTTTCCGTGGAATCTGCAAAGTGATATTTGCGGGTGCATTGAGGCCCATGGTGAACACGGAGACATCCTCCGATAATAACTAGAAAGAAGCTGTCTCAGAAATTGCTCTGTGATGTTGAATCCACCACACAGAGATTCACCTTTACCTTCTCGTAGCGGTTTGCTAACACCGTTGCCGTGGATTCTGCAAAGTGATCTTTGGGAGCTCATTGTGGGCTACGGGGAACAGAAAATATCCTCAGATAAGAACCGGAAAGAAGCTTTCTGAGAAACTGCCTTGCGGTGTGTGAATGCGCCTCACGGAGTTACACTTTTCTCTTCAGTGATCAGTTTGCCAGCACCTCGTTTTCTTGAAGTTTGCGACGAGATACTTCTCAGCGCTATGCAGCTTACGGTGACAAAGGAAATATCCTCAGATAAGAAATGAAAGAAGCTTCCTCGGGAATTGCTTTCAGATACGAGACTTCAGCTCCCGGAGTTGCATCACTGGGTCTTGGAGCCGTTTCCTAGCACGGTTTTTGTGGATTCTGAGAACTCATAATTTCGGATGGGCTTGAAGAGTATAGGGGGACAGGAACTATCCTCCGAGAAAAACCGGAAGGAAGCTCTCTGAGAAACTGCATCGTGATGTGTGAATTCATTTCACAGGGTTACACCACTCCTTCCTGGAGGAGTTTGCTAGCACTGTGTGTGTAGAATCTCACGAGTGATATCTTGGATAGCGTTGAATCCCATGGTGAATCGTGAAATCTCGAGACTCAGACAAATCCGCAGGGAGGATTCTCCTCAGAAACTCAAAGGAGTTTCTCCTCAGAAACTCCTTTGCTGTGGGTGAATTCGGCTCACAGAGTTCTATCATTGTTTCCATGGAGAAGCTTGCTAACAGTGTTTTCGCAGAACCTGCTCTAAGACACACAGTGGAGCTCCGAGAACACAAATAACCTCAGCTCGAAAACAAAAATATAGAAGCTTTCTGAGAAACTGCTTTGTGATGTGTGACTTCAACTCACTGAATTACACCTGTGCTTCATGGAGCCGTTGGCTACCCCTGTTTCTGTGGAATCTGGAAACTGATATTTCAGACCCCTTTGAGGACTACGGGGCCAAAGGAAATATCCTCCGTTACAAAGGAGAGGGAAGCTTTCTGAGAAACTTCTTTGTGATCTGTGAATTCATCTCACAGAATTGCAGCTTTCTCCTCCTGAAGCCCTTCGCGAAGACTGTTCTCGTGGAATTTGCAAAGCGATATTTGGGAGCTCATTGAGGGCTCCGGTGAAAAGGAAATAGCCTCAGATGCACACTGGCAAGAAGCTTTGTGAGAAACTGCATTGCGCTGTGTGAGTGCACCTCACAGAGTTACACTTTTCTCTTCAGTGATGAGTTTGACAAGACCGTTTCCTTGAAATCCGCAATGGGAGACTTCTTGGAGCTACGCAGCTTACCGTGACAAAGGAAGTATCCTCAGATAAAAATGACAGAAGCTTCCTCAGAAATTGCTTTCAGATACGTGACTTCATCTGACCGAGTTACATCACTGTTTCTTGGAGCCGTTCCCCAGCGCTGTTTTTGTGGATTCTGAGAACCGATATTTCGGATGGGTTTGGAGAGTGTGGGGAGAAAGGGAATATCCTCCGAGAAAAACCGGAGTGCAGCTTTCTGAGAAACAGCTTTGTGACGTGTGAGTTCATTTCAAAGGCTTACACCACTCTTGGGAGCCCACGGAGGGATATGGTGAAAAGAGAAACGTCCTCAGATACAAACTGGAAAGAAGCCTTCGGAGAAACTGCATTGTGACATGTGAATGCGACTCCTAGACTTCCACGCACCTTTTCACTGACCCGTTTGCTAACACTGTTTGATTGCAATCTGCACTGGGCTATTTCTCAGCGCAATGAAGCTCATGGTGACCAAGGAACTATCGTGAAATGAAAACTGGAAAGAGGCTTTGTGAGAAACTTCTCAGTGAAACGTGAATTCATCTCACAGAGTTCCCACTTAGTCTTCACGAAGCAGTTTGCTAACACCGTTTCCGTGGAATCTGCATCTGGGAGCGCACTGAGGGTCCACGGTGAAAACGGAAACATCCTCAGGTCGTGACGAGAAAGAAGCTGTCTCCGAAATTGCTTTGTGATGTGTCAATTCACCACACAGAGATTCACCTTCCCTTCTTGTAGCAGTTGGCTAGCACTGTTTTCCTGGATTCCGCAAAGTGATATTTGGGAGCTCATTGAGGGCTACGGGGAAAAGGAAATAGCCTCCGATAAAAACTGGAAGGAAGCGTTCTGAGAAACTGCGTTGCGATGTGCGAATGCAACTCCCAGAGTGACACTTTTCTCTTCAGTGACCAGTTTGCTCACACAGTTTCCTTGAAATCTGCCTTGGGATGCTTCTTAGCGCAATGAAGCTTACGGGGACAAAGGAAATCTCCTCAGATCAAATGAAAAGAAGCTTTCTTAGAAACTGGTTTGCGATGTGTGAAATCATCTCCCAGCGTCACACCGGCGTTTCGTGGGGCAGTCGTTTAACACTGTCTCTCAGGAACCCGAGAAGGGCTACTTTGGATGGAATTGAGGCCTACGCTGAGGAAGGACATATCCCCAATTAAAAACGTGAGAGAAGCTTTGTGAGACACTTCTCTGTGCTACGTGAATTCAACACACAGAGTTACAGCTGAATCTTCAGGAAGCAGTTTGCTACCACTGTTTTCCTGGAATCTGCAAGGCGATATTTGGGGGCGCATTCAGGGCCCATGGTGCAAACGGAAACGTCCTCAGATGATAACTAGAAAGAAGCCGTCTCAGACATTGCTTTGTGATGTTGAATTCCCCACACGGAGCGTCACCTTTACCATCTTGTAGCAGTATGCTAACACTGTTTTCATGGATTCCGCAAAGGGATATTTGGGAGCTCATTGAGGCCTATGGTGAAAAGGGAAATGTCCTCAGACAAAAACAGGAAAGAAGTGTTTTGAGAAACGGCGTCGGGATGTGTGAATGCAACTCACGGAGTTACAGTTTTCTCTTCAGTGATCAACTTGCTAACACAGTTTTCCTGAAATCTGCCATGGCATATTTCTTAGCGCAATGAAGCTTACAGAGGACATATCCTCAGATAAAATGAGAAAGAAGCTGTCTTAGAAACTGGATTGTGATGTGAGAATTCATCTCACAGAGTTACACGCCCCTTTCATGGAAGAGTCATTTAACACGGTCTTTGAGGAACCTGAGGAGGGCTACTTTGGTTCGAATTCAGGCCTACGCTGAAATACCCTCGATGCAAAACGTGAGCGAAGCTGCGTGAGAAACTTCTCTGTGATACGTGAATTCATCACACAGAGTTACAACCGAGTCTTCAGGAAGCCGTTCGCTAACACTGTTTCCGTGGAATCTGCAAAGTGATATTTGGGGGCGCATTGAGGCCCATGGTGAACACGGAGACATCCTCCGATAATAACTAGAAAGAAGCTGTCTCAGAAATTGCTCTGTGATGTTGAATCCACCACACAGAGATTCACCTTTACCTTCTCGTAGCGGTTTGCTAACACCGTTGCCGTGGATTCTGCAAAGTGATCTTTGGGAGCTCATTGTGGGCTACGGGGAACAGAAAATATCCTCAGATAAGAACCGGAAAGAAGCTTTCTGAGAAACTGCCTTGCGGTGTGTGAATGCGCCTCACGGAGTTACACTTTTCTCTTCAGTGATCAGTTTGCCAGCACCTCGTTTTCTTGAAGTTTGCGACGAGATACTTCTCAGCGCTATGCAGCTTACGGTGACAAAGGAAATATCCTCAGATAAGAAATGAAAGAAGCTTCCTCGGGAATTGCTTTCAGATACGAGACTTCAGCTCCCGGAGTTGCATCACTGGGTCTTGGAGCCGTTTCCTAGCACGGTTTTTGTGGATTCTGAGAACTCATAATTTCGGATGGGCTTGAAGAGTGTAGGGGGACAGGAACTATCCTCCGAGAAAAACCGGAAGGAAGCTCTCTGAGAAACTGCTTCGTGATGTGTGAATTCATTTCACAGGGTTACACCACTCCTTCCTGGAGGAGTTTGCTAGCACTGTGTTTGTAGAATCTCACGAGTGATATCTTGGATAGCGTTGAATCCCATGGTGAATCGTGAAATCTCGAGACTCAGACAAATCCGCAGGGAGGATTCTCCTCAGAAACTCCTTTGCTGTGGGTGAATTCGGCTCACAGAGTTCTATCATTGTTTCCATGGAGAAGCTTGCTAACAGTGTTTTCGCAGAACCTGCTCTAAGACACACAGTGGAGCTCCGAGACCACAAATAACCTCAGCTCGAAAACAAAAATATAGAAGCTTTCTGAGAAACTGCTTTGTGATGTGTGACTTCAACTCACTGAATTACACCTGTGCTTCATGGAGCCGTTGGCTACCCCTGTTTCTGTGGAATCTGGAAACTGATATTTCAGACCCCTTTGAGGACTACGGGGCCAACGGAAATATCCTCCGTTACAAAGGAGAGGGAAGCTTTCTGAGAAACTTCTTTGTGATCTGTGAATTCATCTCACAGAATTGCAGCTTTCTCCTCCTGAAGCCCTTCGCGAAGACTGTTCTCGTGGAATTTGCAAAGCGATATTTGGGAGCTCATTGAGGGCTCCGGTGAAAAGGAAATAGCCTCAGATGCACACTGGCAAGAAGCTTTGTGAGAAACTGCATTGCGCTGTGTGAGTGCACCTCACAGAGTTACACTTTGCTCTTCAGTGATGAGTTTGACAAGACCGTTTCCTTGAAATCCGCAATGGGAGACTTCTTGGAGCTACGCAGCTTACCGTGACAAAGGAAGTATCCTCAGATAAAAATGACAGAAGCTTCCTCAGAAATTGCTTTCAGATACGTGACTTCATCTGACCGAGTTACATCACTGTTTCTTGGAGCCGTTCCCCAGCGCTGTTTTTGTGGATTCTGAGAACCGATATTTCGGATGGGTTTGGAGAGTGTGGGGAGAAAGGGAATATCCTCCGAGAAAAACCGGAGTGCAGCTTTCTGAGAAACAGCTTTGTGACGTGTGAGTTCATTTCAAAGGCTTACACCACTCTTGGGAGCCCACGGAGGGATATGGTGAAAAGAGAAACGTCCTCAGATACAAACTGGAAAGAAGCCTTCGGAGAAACTGCATTGTGACATGTGAATGCGACTCCTAGACTTCCACGCACCTTTTCACTGACCCGTTTGCTAACACTGTTTGATTGCAATCTGCACTGGGCTATTTCTCAGCGCAATGAAGCTCATGGTGACCAAGGAACTATCGTGAAATGAAAACTGGAAAGAGGCTTTGTGAGAAACTTCTCAGTGAAACGTGAATTCATCTCACAGAGTTCCCACTTAGTCTTCACGAAGCAGTTTGCTAACACCGTTTCCGTGGAATCTGCATAGTGCTATCTGGGAGCACACTGAGGGCCCACGGTGAAAACGGAAACATCCTCAGGTCGTGACGAGAAAGAAGCTGTCTCCGAAATTGCTTTGTGATGTGTCAATTCACCACACAGAGATTCACCTTCCCTTCTTGTAGCAGTTGGCTAGCACTGTTTTCCTGGATTCCGCAAAGTGATATTTGGGAGCTCATTGAGGGCTACGGGGAAAAGGAAATAGCCTCCGATAAAAACTGGAAGGAAGCGTTCTGAGAAACTGCGTTGCGATGTGCGAATGCAACTCCCAGAGTGACACTTTTCTCTTCAGTGACCAGTTTGCTCACACAGTTTCCTTGAAATCTGCCTTGGGATGCTTCTTAGCGCAATGAAGCTTACGGGGACAAAGGAAATCTCCTCAGATCAAATGAAAAGAAGCTTTCTTAGAAACTGGTTTGCGATGTGTGAAATCATCTCCCAGCGTCACACCGGCGTTTCGTGGGGCAGTCGTTTAACACTGTCTCTCAGGAACCCGAGAAGGGCTACTTTGGATGGAATTGAGGCCTACGCTGAGGAAGGACATATCCCCAATTAAAAACGTGAGAGAAGCTTTGTGAGACACTTCTCTGTGCTACGTGAATTCAACACACAGAGTTACAGCTGAATCTTCAGGAAGCAGTTTGCTACCACTGTTTTCCTGGAATCTGCAAGGCGATATTTGGGGGCGCATTCAGGGCCCATGGTGCAAACGGAAACGTCCTCAGATGATAACTAGAAAGAAGCCGTCTCAGACATTGCTTTGTGATGTTGAATTCCCCACACGGAGCGTCACCTTTACCATCTTGTAGCAGTATGCTAACACTGTTTTCATGGATTCCGCAAAGGGATATTTGGGAGCTCATTGAGGCCTATGGTGAAAAGGGAAATGTCCTCAGACAAAAACAGGAAAGAAGTGTTTTGAGAAACGGCGTCGGGATGTGTGAATGCAACTCACGGAGTTACAGTTTTCTCTTCAGTGATCAACTTGCTAACACAGTTTTCCTGAAATCTGCCATGGCATATTTCTTAGCGCAATGAAGCTTACAGAGGACATATCCTCAGATAAAATGAGAAAGAAGCTGTCTTAGAAACTGGATTGTGATGTGAGAATTCATCTCACAGAGTTACACGCCCCTTTCATGGAAGAGTCATTTAACACGGTCTTTGAGGAACCTGAGGAGGGCTACTTTGGTTCGAATTAAGGCCTACGCTGAAATACCCTCGATGCAAAACGTGAGCGAAGCTGCGTGAGAAACTTCTCTGTGATACGTGAATTCATCACACAGAGTTACAACCGAGTCTTCAGGAAGCCGTTCGCTAACACTGTTTCCGTGGAATCTGCAAAGTGATATTTGGGGGCGCATTGAGGCCCATGGTGAACACGGAGACATCCTCCGATAATAACTAGAAAGAAGCTGTCTCAGAAATTGCTCTGTGATGTTGAATCCACCACACAGAGATTCACCTTTACCTTCTCGTAGCGGTTTGCTAACACCGTTGCCGTGGATTCTGCAAAGTGATCTTTGGGAGCTCATTGTGGGCTACGGGGAACAGAAAATATCCTCAGATAAGAACCGGAAAGAAGCTTTCTGAGAAACTGCCTTGCGGTGTGTGAATGCGCCTCACGGAGTTACACTTTTCTCTTCAGTGATCAGTTTGCCAGCACCTCGTTTTCTTGAAGTTTGCGACGAGATACTTCTCAGCGCTATGCAGCTTACGGTGACAAAGGAAATATCCTCAGATAAGAAATGAAAGAAGCTTCCTCGGGAATTGCTTTCAGATACGAGACTTCAGCTCCCGGAGTTGCATCACTGGGTCTTGGAGCCGTTTCCTAGCACGGTTTTTGTGGATTCTGAGAACTCATAATTTCGGATGGGCTTGAAGAGTATAGGGGGACAGGAACTATCCTCCGAGAAAAACCGGAAGGAAGCTCTCTGAGAAACTGCTTCGTGATGTGTGAATTCATTTCACAGGGTTACACCACTCCTTCCTGGAGGAGTTTGCTAGCACTGTGTTTGTAGAATCTCACGAGTGATATCTTGGATAGCGTTGAATCCCATGGTGAATCGTGAAATCTCGAGACTCAGACAAATCCGCAGGGAGGATTCTCCTCAGAAACTCCAAGGAGTTTCTCCTCAGAAACTCCTTTGCTGTGGGTGAATTCGGCTCACAGAGTTCTATCATTGTTTCCATGGAGAAGCTTGCTAACAGTGTTTTCGCAGAACCTGCTCTAAGACACACAGTGGAGCTCCGAGACCACAAATAACCTCAGCTCGAAAACAAAAATATAGAAGCTTTCTGAGAAACTGCTTTGTGATGTGTGACTTCAACTCACTGAATTACACCTGTGCTTCATGGAGCCGTTGGCTACCCCTGTTTCTGTGGAATCTGGAAACTGATATTTCAGACCCCTTTGAGGACTACGGGGCCAAAGGAAATATCCTCCGTTACAAAGGAGAGGGAAGCTTTCTGAGAAACTTCTTTGTGATCTGTGAATTCATCTCACAGAATTGCAGCTTTCTCCTCCTGAAGCCCTTCGCGAAGACTGTTCTCGTGGAATTTGCAAAGTGATATTTGGGAGCTCATTGAGGGCTCCGGTGAAAAGGAAATAGCCTCAGATGCACACTGGCAAGAAGCTTTGTGAGAAACTGCATTGCGCTGTGTGAGTGCACCTCACAGAGTTACACTTTTCTCTTCAGTGATGAGTTTGACAAGACCGTTTCCTTGAAATCCGCAATGGGAGACTTCTTGGAGCTACGCAGCTTACCGTGACAAAGGAAGTATCCTCAGATAAAAATGACAGAAGCTTCCTCAGAAATTGCTTTCAGATACGTGACTTCATCTGACCGAGTTACATCACTGTTTCTTGGAGCCATTCCCCAGCGCTGTTTTTGTGGATTCTGAGAACCGATATTTCGGATGGGTTTGGAGAGTGTGGGGAGAAAGGGAATATCCTCCGAGAAAAACCGGAGTGCAGCTTTCTGAGAAACAGCTTTGTGACGTGTGAGTTCATTTCAAAGGCTTACACCACTCTTGGGAGCCCACGGAGGGATATGGTGAAAAGAGAAACGTCCTCAGATACAAACTGGAAAGAAGCCTTCGGAGAAACTGCATTGTGACATGTGAATGCGACTCCTAGACTTCCACGCACCTTTTCACTGACCCGTTTGCTAACACTGTTTGATTGCAATCTGCACTGGGCTATTTCTCAGCGCAATGAAGCTCATGGTGACCAAGGAACTATCGTGAAATGAAAACTGGAAAGAGGCTTTGTGAGAAACTTCTCAGTGAAACGTGAATTCATCTCACAGAGTTCCCACTTAGTCTTCACGAAGCAGTTTGCTAACACCGTTTCCGTGGAATCTGCATCTGGGAGCGCACTGAGGGCCCACGGTGAAAACGGAAACATCCTCAGGTCGTGACGAGAAAGAAGCTGTCTCCGAAATTGCTTTGTGATGTGTCAATTCACCACACAGAGATTCACCTTCCTTTCTTGTAGCAGTTGGCTAGCACTGTTTTCCTGGATTCCGCAAAGTGATATTTGGGAGCTCATTGAGGGCTACGGGGAAAAGGAAATAGCCTCCGATAAAAACTGGAAGGAAGCGTTCTGAGAAACTGCGTTGCGATGTGCGAATGCAACTCCCAGAGTGACACTTTTCTCTTCAGTGACCAGTTTGCTCACACAGTTTCCTTGAAATCTGCCTTGGGATGCTTCTTAGCGCAATGAAGCTTACGGGGACAAAGGAAATCTCCTTAGATCAAATGAAAAGAAGCTTTCTTAGAAACTGGTTTGCGATGTGTGAAATCATCTCCCAGCGTCACACCGGCGTTTCGTGGGGCAGTCGTTTAACACTGTCTCTCAGGAACCCGAGAAGGTCTACTTTGGATGGAATTGAGGCCTACGCTGAGGAAGGACATATCCCCAATTAAAAACGTGAGAGAAGCTTTGTGAGACACTTCTCTGTGCTACGTGAATTCAACACACAGAGTTACAGCTGAATCTTCAGGAAGCAGTTTGCTACCACTGTTTTCCTGGAATCTGCAAGGCGATATTTGGGGGCGCATTCAGGGCCCATGGTGCAAACGGAAACGTCCTCAGATGATAACTAGAAAGAAGCCGTCTCAGACACTGCTTTGTGATGTTGAATTCCCCACACGGAGCGTCACCTTTACCATCTTGTAGCAGTATGCTAACACTGTTTTCATGGATTCCGCAAAGGGACATTTGGGAGCTCATTGAGGCCTATGGTGAAAAGGGAAATGTCCTCAGACAAAAACAGGAAAGAAGTGTTTTGAGAAACGGCGTCGGGATGTGTGAATGCAACTCACGGAGTTACAGTTTTCTCTTCAGTGATCAACTTGCTAACACAGTTTTCCTGAAATCTGCCATGGCATATTTCTTAGCGCAATGAAGCTTACAGAGGACATATCCTCAGATAAAATGAGAAAGAAGCTGTCTTAGAAACTGGATTGTGATGTGAGAATTCATCTCACAGAGTTACACGCCCCTTTCATGGAAGAGTCATTTAACACGGTCTTTGAGGAACCTGAGGAGGGCTACTTTGGTTCGAATTCAGGCCTACGCTGAAATACCCTCGATGCAAAACGTGAGCGAAGCTGCGTGAGAAACTTCTCTGTGATACGTGAATTCATCACACAGAGTTACAACCGAGTCTTCAGGAAGCCGTTCGCTAACACTGTTTCCGTGGAATCTGCAAAGTGATATTTGGGGGCGCATTGAGGCCCATGGTGAACACGGAGACATCCTCCGATAATAACTAGAAAGAAGCTGTCTCAGAAATTGCTCTGTGATGTTGAATCCACCACACAGAGATTCACCTTTACCTTCTCGTAGCGGTTTGCTAACACCGTTGCCGTGGATTCTGCAAAGTGATCTTTGGGAGCTCATTGTGGGCTACGGGGAACAGAAAATATCCTCAGATAAGAACCGGAAAGAAGCTTTCTGAGAAACTGCCTTGCGGTGTGTGAATGCGCCTCACGGAGTTACACTTTTCTCTTCAGTGATCAGTTTGCCAGCACCTCGTTTTCTTGAAGTTTGCGACGAGATACTTCTCAGCGCTATGCAGCTTACGGTGACAAAGGAAATATCCTCAGATAAGAAATGAAAGAAGCTTCCTCGGGAATTGCTTTCAGATACGAGACTTCAGCTCCCGGAGTTGCATCACTGGGTCTTGGAGCCGTTTCCTAGCACGGTTTTTGTGGATTCTGAGAACTCATAATTTCGGATGGGCTTGAAGAGTATAGGGGGACAGGAACTATCCTCCGAGAAAAACCGGAAGGAAGCTCTCTGAGAAACTGCTTCGTGATGTGTGAATTCATTTCACAGGGTTACACCACTCCTTCCTGGAGGAGTTTGCTAGCACTGTGTTTGTAGAATCTCACGAGTGATATCTTGGATAGCGTTGAATCCCATGGTGAATCGTGAAATCTCGAGACTCAGACAAATCCGCAGGGAGGATTCTCCTCAGAAACTCAAAGGAGTTTCTCCTCAGAAACTCCTTTGCTGTGGGTGAATTCGGCTCACAGAGTTCTATCATTGTTTCCATGGAGAAGCTTGCTAACAGTGTTTTCGCAGAACCTGCTCTAAGACACACAGTGGAGCTCCGAGACCACAAATAACCTCAGCTCGAAAACAAAAATATAGAAGCTTTCTGAGAAACTGCTTTGTGATGTGTGACTTCAACTCACTGAATTACACCTGTGCTTCATGGAGCCGTTGGCTACCCCTGTTTCTGTGGAATCTGGAAACTGATATTTCAGACCCCTTTGAGGACTACGGGGCCAAAGGAAATATCCTCCGTTACAAAGGAGAGGGAAGCTTTCTGAGAAACTTCTTTGTGATCTGTGAATTCATCTCACAGAATTGCAGCTTTCTCCTCCTGAAGCCCTTCGCGAAGACTGTTCTCGTGGAATTTGCAAAGCGATATTTGGGAGCTCATTGAGGGCTCCGGTGAAAAGGAAATAGCCTCAGATGCACACTGGCAAGAAGCTTTGTGAGAAACTGCATTGCGCTGTGTGAGTGCACCTCACAGAGTTACACTTTGCTCTTCAGTGATGAGTTTGACAAGACCGTTTCCTTGAAATCCGCAATGGGAGACTTCTTGGAGCTACGCAGCTTACCGTGACAAAGGAAGTATCCTCAGATAAAAATGACAGAAGCTTCCTCAGAAATTGCTTTCAGATACGTGACTTCATCTGACCGAGTTACATCACTGTTTCTTGGAGCCGTTCCCCAGCGCTGTTTTTGTGGATTCTGAGAACCGATATTTCGGATGGGTTTGGAGAGTGTGGGGAGAAAGGGAATATCCTCCGAGAAAAACCGGAGTGCAGCTTTCTGAGAAACAGCTTTGTGACGTGTGAGTTCATTTCAAAGGCTTACACCACTCTTGGGAGCCCACGGAGGGATATGGTGAAAAGAGAAACGTCCTCAGATACAAACTGGAAAGAAGCCTTCGGAGAAACTGCATTGTGACATGTGAATGCGACTCCTAGACTTCCACGCACCTTTTCACTGACCCGTTTGCTAACACTGTTTGATTGCAATCTGCACTGGGCTATTTCTCAGCGCAATGAAGCTCATGGTGACCAAGGAACTATCGTGAAATGAAAACTGGAAAGAGGCTTTGTGAGAAACTTCTCAGTGAAACGTGAATTCATCTCCCAGAGTTCCCACTTAGTCTTCACGAAGCAGTTTGCTAACACCGTTTCCGTGGAATCTGCATAGTGCTATCTGGGAGCGCACTGAGGGCCCACGGTGAAAACGGAAACATCCTCAGGTCGTGACGAGAAAGAAGCTGTCTCCGAAATTGCTTTGTGATGTGTCAATTCACCACACAGAGATTCACCTTCCCTTCTTGTAGCAGTTGGCTAGCACTGTTTTCCTGGATTCCGCAAAGTGATATTTGGGAGCTCATTGAGGGCTACGGGGAAAAGGAAATAGCCTCCGATAAAAACTGGAAGGAAGCGTTCTGAGAAACTGCGTTGCGATGTGCGAATGCAACTCCCAGAGTGACACTTTTCTCTTCAGTGACCAGTTTGCTCACACAGTTTCCTTGAAATCTGCCTTGGGATGCTTCTTAGCGCAATGAAGCTTACGGGGACAAAGGAAATCCCCTCAGATCAAATGAAAAGAAGCTTTCTTAGAAACTGGTTTGCGATGTGTGAAATCATCTCCCAGCGTCACACCGGCGTTTCGTGGGGCAGTCGTTTAACACTGTCTCTCAGGAACCCGAGAAGGGCTACTTTGGATGGAATTGAGGCCTACGCTGAGGAAGGACATATCCCCAATTAAAAACGTGAGAGAAGCTTTGTGAGACACTTCTCTGTGCTACGTGAATTCAACACACAGAGTTACAGCTGAATCTTCAGGAAGCAGTTTGCTACCACTGTTTTCCTGGAATCTGCAAGGCGATATTTGGGGGCGCATTCAGGGCCCATGGTGCAAACGGAAACGTCCTCAGATGATAACTAGAAAGAAGCCGTCTCAGACATTGCTTTGTGATGTTGAATTCCCCACACGGAGCGTCACCTTTACCATCTTGTAGCAGTATGCTAACACTGTTTTCATGGATTCCGCAAAGGGATATTTGGGAGCTCATTGAGGCCTATGGTGAAAAGGGAAATGTCCTCAGACAAAAACAGGAAAGAAGTGTTTTGAGAAACGGCGTCGGGATGTGTGAATGCAACTCACGGAGTTACAGTTTTCTCTTCAGTGATCAACTTGCTAACACAGTTTTCCTGAAATCTGCCATGGCATATTTCTTAGCGCAATGAAGCTTACAGAGGACATATCCTCAGATAAAATGAGAAAGAAGCTGTCTTAGAAACTGGATTGTGATGTGAGAATTCATCTCACAGAGTTACACGCCCCTTTCATGGAAGAGTCATTTAACACGGTCTTTGAGGAACCTGAGGAGGGCTACTTTGGTTCGAATTCAGGCCTACGCTGAAATACCCTCGATGCAAAACGTGAGCGAAGCTGCGTGAGAAACTTCTCTGTGATACGTGAATTCATCACACAGAGTTACAACCGAGTCTTCAGGAAGCCGTTCGCTAACACTGTTTCCGTGGAATCTGCAAAGTGATATTTGCGGGCGCATTGAGGCCCATGGTGAACACGGAGACATCCTCCGATAATAACTAGAAAGAAGCTGTCTCAGAAATTGCTCTGTGATGTTGAATCCACCACACAGAGATTCACCTTTACCTTCTCGTAGCGGTTTGCTAACACCGTTGCCATGGATTCTGCAAAGTGATCTTTGGGAGCTCATTGTGGGCTACGGGGAACAGAAAATATCCTCAGATAAGAACCGGAAAGAAGCTTTCTGAGAAACTGCCTTGCGGTGTGTGAATGCGCCTCACGGAGTTACACTTTTCTCTTCAGTGATCAGTTTGCCAGCACCTCGTTTTCTTGAAGTTTGCGACGAGATACTTCTCAGCGCTATGCAGCTTACGGTGACAAAGGAAATATCCTCAGATAAGAAATGAAGGAAGCTTCCTCGGGAATTGCTTTCAGATACGAGACTTCAGCTCCCGGAGTTGCATCACTGGGTCTTGGAGCCGTTTCCTAGCACGGTTTTTGTGGATCTGAGAACTCATAATTTCGGATGGGCTTGAAGAGTATAGGGGGACAGGAACTATCCTCCGAGAAAAACCGGAAGGAAGCTCTCTGAGAAACTGCTTCGTGATGTGTGAATTCATTTCACAGGGTTACACCACTCCTTCCTGGAGGAGTTTGCTAGCACTGTGTGTGGAGAATCTCACGAGTGATATCTTGGATAGCGTTGAATCCCATGGTGAATCGTGAAATCTCGAGACTCAGACAAATCCGCAGGGAGGATTCTCCTCAGAAACTCAAAGGAGTTTCTCCTCAGAAACTCCTTTGCTGTGGGTGAATTCGGCTCACAGAGTTCTATCATTGTTTCCATGGAGAAGCTTGCTAACAGTGTTTTCGCAGAACCTGCTCTAAGACACACAGTGGAGCTCCGAGACCACAAATAACCTCAGCTCGAAAACAAAAATATAGAAGCTTTCTGAGAAACTGCTTTGTGATGTGTGACTTCAACTCACTGAATTACACCTGTGCTTCATGGAGCCGTTGGCTACCCCTGTTTCTGTGGAATCTGGAACCTGATATTTCAGACCCCTTTGAGGACTACGGGGCCAAAGGAAATATCCTCCGTTACAAAGGAGAGGGAAGCTTTCTGAGAAACTTCTTTGTGATCTGTGAATTCATCTCACAGAATTGCAGCTTTCTCCTCCTGAAGCCCTTCGCGAAGACTGTTCTCGTGGAATTTGCAAAGCGATATTTGGGAGCTCATTGAGGGCTCCGGTGAAAAGGAAATAGCCTCAGATGCACACTGGCAAGAAGCTTTGTGAGAAACTGCATTGCGCTGTGTGAGTGCACCTCACAGAGTTACACTTTGCTCTTCAGTGATGAGTTTGACAAGACCGTTTCCTTGAAATCCGCAATGGGAGACTTCTTGGAGCTACGCAGCTTACCGTGACAAAGGAAGTATCCTCAGATAAAAATGACAGAAGCTTCCTCAGAAATTGCTTTCAGATACGTGACTTCATCTGACCGAGTTACATCACTGTTTCTTGGAGCCGTTCCCCAGCGCTGTTTTTGTGGATTCTGAGAACCGATATTTCGGATGGGTTTGGAGAGTGTGGGGAGAAAGGGAATATCCTCCGAGAAAAACCGGAGTGCAGCTTTCTGAGAAACAGCTTTGTGACGTGTGAGTTCATTTCAAAGGCTTACACCACTCTTGGGAGCCCACGGAGGGATATGGTGAAAAGAGAAACGTCCTCAGATACAAACTGGAAAGAAGCCTTCGGAGAAACTGCATTGTGACATGTGAATGCGACTCCTAGACTTCCACGCACCTTTTCACTGACCCGTTTGCTAACACTGTTTGATTGCAATCTGCACTGGGCTATTTCTCAGCGCAATGAAGCTCATGGTGACCAAGGAACTATCGTGAAATGAAAACTGGAAAGAGGCTTTGTGAGAAACTTCTCAGTGAAACGTGAATTCATCTCCCAGAGTTCCCACTTAGTCTTCACGAAGCAGTTTGCTAACACCGTTTCCGTGGAATCTGCATAGTGCTATCTGGGAGCGCACTGAGGGCCCACGGTGAAAACGGAAACATCCTCAGGTCGTGACGAGAAAGAAGCTGTCTCCGAAATTGCTTTGTGATGTGTCAATTCACCACACAGAGATTCACCTTCCCTTCTTGTAGCAGTTGGCTAGCACTGTTTTCCTGGATTCCGCAAAGTGATATTTGGGAGCTCATTGAGGGCTACGGGGAAAAGGAAATAGCCTCCGATAAAAACTGGAAGGAAGCGTTCTGAGAAACTGCGTTGCGATGTGCGAATGCAACTCCCAGAGTGACACTTTTCTCTTCAGTGACCAGTTTGCTCACACAGTTTCCTTGAAATCTGCCTTGGGATGCTTCTTAGCGCAATGAAGCTTACGGGGACAAAGGAAATCCCCTCAGATCAAATGAAAAGAAGCTTTCTTAGAAACTGGTTTGCGATGTGTGAAATCATCTCCCAGCGTCACACCGGCGTTTCGTGGGGCAGTCGTTTAACACTGTCTCTCAGGAACCCGAGAAGGGCTACTTTGGATGGAATTGAGGCCTACGCTGAGGAAGGACATATCCCCAATTAAAAACGTGAGAGAAGCTTTGTGAGACACTTCTCTGTGCTACGTGAATTCAACACACAGAGTTACAGCTGAATCTTCAGGAAGCAGTTTGCTACCACTGTTTTCCTGGAATCTGCAAGGCGATATTTGGGGGCGCATTCAGGGCCCATGGTGCAAACGGAAACGTCCTCAGATGATAACTAGAGAGAAGCCGTCTCAGACATTGCTTTGTGATGTTGAATTCCCCACACGGAGCGTCACCTTTACCATCTTGTAGCAGTATGCTAACACTGTTTTCATGGATTCCGCAAAGGGATATTTGGGAGCTCATTGAGGCCTATGGTGAAAAGGGAAATGTCCTCAGACAAAAACAGGAAAGAAGTGTTTTGAGAAACGGCGTCGGGATGTGTGAATGCAACTCACGGAGTTACAGTTTTCTCTTCAGTGATCAACTTGCTAACACAGTTTTCCTGAAATCTGCCATGGCATATTTCTTAGCGCAATGAAGCTTACAGAGGACATATCCTCAGATAAAATGAGAAAGAAGCTGTCTTAGAAACTGGATTGTGATGTGAGAATTCATCTCACAGAGTTACACGCCCCTTTCATGGAAGAGTCATTTAACACGGTCTTTGAGGAACCTGAGAAGGGCTACTTTGGTTCGAATTCAGGCCTACGCTGAAATACCCTCGATGCAAAACGTGAGCGAAGCTGCGTGAGAAACTTCTCTGTGATACGTGAATTCATCACACAGAGTTACAACCGAGTCTTCAGGAAGCCGTTCGCTAACACTGTTTCCGTGGAATCTGCAAAGTGATATTTGGGGGCGCATTGAGGCCCATGGTGAACACGGAGACATCCTCCGATAATAACTAGAAAGAAGCTGTCTCAGAAATTGCTCTGTGATGTTGAATCCACCACACAGAGATTCACCTTTACCTTCTCGTAGCGGTTTGCTAACACCGTTGCCGTGGATTCTGCAAAGTGATCTTTGGGAGCTCATTGTGGGCTACGGGGAACAGAAAATATCCTCAGATAAGAACCGGAAAGAAGCTTTCTGAGAAACTGCCTTGCGGTGTGTGAATGCGCCTCACGGAGTTACACTTTTCTCTTCAGTGATCAGTTTGCCAGCACCTCGTTTTCTTGAAGTTTGCGACGAGATACTTCTCAGCGCTATGCAGCTTACGGTGACAAAGGAAATATCCTCAGATAAGAAATGAAAGAAGCTTCCTCGGGAATTGCTTTCAGATACGAGACTTCAGCTCCCGGAGTTGCATCACTGGGTCTTGGAGCCGTTTCCTAGCACGGTTTTTGTGGATTCTGAGAACTCACAATTTCGGATGGGTTTGAAGAGTATAGGGGGACAGGAACTATCCTCCGAGAAAAACCGGAAGGAAGCTCTCTGAGAAACTGCTTCGTGATGTGTGAATTCATTTCACAGGGTTACACCAGTCCTTCCTGGAGGAGTTTGCTAGCACTGTGTGTGTAGAATCTCACGAGTGATATCTTGGATAGCGTTGAATCCCATGGTGAATCGTGAAATCTCGAGACTCAGACAAATCCGCAGGGAGGATTCTCCTCAGAAACTCAAAGGAGTTTCTCCTCAGAAACTCCTTTGCTGTGGGTGAATTCGGCTCACAGAGTTCTATCATTGTTTCCATGGAGAAGCTTGCTAACAGTGTTTTCGCAGAACCTGCTCTAAGACACACAGTGGAGCTCCGAGACCACAAATAACCTCAGCTCGAAAACAAAAATATAGAAGCTTTCTGAGAAACTGCTTTGTGATGTGTGACTTCAACTCACTGAATTACACCTGTGCTTCATGGAGCCGTTGGCTACCCCGTTTCTGTGGAATCTGGAAACTGATATTTCAGACCCCTTTGAGGACTACGGGGCCAAAGGAAATATCCTCCGTTACAAAGGAGAGGGAAGCTTTCTGAGAATCTTCTTTGTGATCTGTGAATTCATCTCACAGAATTGCAGCTTTCTCCTCCTGAAGCCCTTCGCGAAGACTGTTCTCGTGGAATTTGCAAAGCGATATTTGGGAGCTCATTGAGGGCTCCGGTGAAAAGGAAATAGCCTCAGATGCACACTGGCAAGAAGCTTTGTGAGAAACTGCATTGCGCTGTGTGAGTGCACCTCACAGAGTTACACTTTGCTCTTCAGTGATGAGTTTGACAAGACCGTTTCCTTGAAATCCGCAATGGGAGACTTCTTGGAGCTACGCAGCTTACCGTGACAAAGGAAGTATCCTCAGATAAAAATGACAGAAGCTTCCTCAGAAATTGCTTTCAGATACGTGACTTCATCTGACCGAGTTACATCACTGTTTCTTGGAGCCGTTCCCCAGCGCTGTTTTTGTGGATTCTGAGAACCGATATTTCGGATGGGTTTGGAGAGTGTGGGGAGAAAGGGAATATCCTCCGAGAAAAACCGGAGTGCAGCTTTCTGAGAAACAGCTTTGTGACGTGTGAGTTCATTTCAAAGGCTTACACCACTCTTGGGAGCCCACGGAGGGATATGGTGAAAAGAGAAACGTCCTCAGATACAAACTGGAAAGAAGCCTTCGGAGAAACTGCATTGTGACATGTGAATGCGACTCCTAGACTTCCACGCACCTTTTCACTGACCCGTTTGCTAACACTGTTTGATTGCAATCTGCACTGGGCTATTTCTCAGCGCAATGAAGCTCATGGTGACCAAGGAACTATCGTGAAATGAAAACTGGAAAGAGGCTTTGTGAGAAACTTCTCAGTGAAACGTGAATTCATCTCACAGAGTTCCCACTTAGTCTTCACGAAGCAGTTTGCTAACACCGTTTCCGTGGAATCTGCATAGTGCTATCTGGGAGCGCACTGAGGGCCCACGGTGAAAACGGAAACATCCTCAGGTCGTGACGAGAAAGAAGCTGTCTCCGAAATTGCTTTGTGATGTGTCAATTCACCACACAGAGATTCACCTTCCCTTCTTGTAGCAGTTGGCTAGCACTGTTTTCCTGGATTCCGCAAAGTGATATTTGGGAGCTCATTGAGGGCTACGGGGAAAAGGAAATAGCCTCCGATAAAAACTGGAAGGAAGCGTTCTGAGAAACTGCGTTGCGATGTGCGAATGCAACTCCCAGAGTGACACTTTTCTCTTCAGTGACCAGTTTGCTCACACAGTTTCCTTGAAATCTGCCTTGGGATGCTTCTTAGCGCAATGAAGCTTACGGGGACAAAGGAAATCCCCTCAGATCAAATGAAAAGAAGCTTTCTTAGAAACTGGTTTGCGATGTGTGAAATGATCTCCCAGCGTCACACCGGCGTTTCGTGGGGCAGTCGTTTAACACTGTCTCTCAGGAACCCGAGAAGGGCTACTTTGGATGGAATTGAGGCCTACGCTGAGGAAGGACATATCCCCAATTAAAAACGTGAGAGAAGCTTTGTGAGACACTTCTCTGTGCTACGTGAATTCAACACACAGAGTTACAGCTGAATCTTCAGGAAGCAGTTTGCTACCACTGTTTTCCTGGAATCTGCAAGGCGATATTTGGGGGCGCATTCAGGGCCCATGGTGCAAACGGAAACGGCCTCAGATGATAACTAGAGAGAAGCCGTCTCAGACATTGCTTTGTGATGTTGAATTCCCCACACGGAGCGTCACCTTTACCATCTTGTAGCAGTATGCTAACACTGTTTTCATGGATTCCGCAAAGGGATATTTGGGAGCTCATTGAGGCCTATGGTGAAAAGGGAAATGTCCTCAGACAAAAACAGGAAAGAAGTGTTTTGAGAAACGGCGTCGGGATGTGTGAATGCAACTCACGGAGTTACAGTTTTCTCTTCAGTGATCAACTTGCTAACACAGTTTTCCTGAAATCTGCCATGGCATATTTCTTAGCGCAATGAAGCTTACAGAGGACATATCCTCAGATAAAATGAGAAAGAAGCTGTCTTAGAAACTGGATTGTGATGTGAGAATTCATCTCACAGAGTTACACGCCCCTTTCATGGAAGAGTCATTTAACACGGTCTTTGAGGAACCTGAGGAGGGCTACTTTGGTTCGAATTCAGGCCTACGCTGAAATACCCTCGATGCAAAACGTGAGCGAAGCTGCGTGAGAAACTTCTCTGTGATACGTGAATTCATCACACAGAGTTACAACCGAGTCTTCAGGAAGCCGTTCGCTAACACTGTTTCCGTGGAATCTGCAAAGTGATATTTGGGGGCGCATTGAGGCCCATGGTGAACACGGAGACATCCTCCGATAATAACTAGAAAGAAGCTGTCTCAGAAATTGCTCTGTGATGTTGAATCCACCACACAGAGATTCACCTTTACCTTCTCGTAGCGGTTTGCTAACACCGTTGCCGTGGATTCTGCAAAGTGATCTTTGGGAGCTCATTGTGGGCTACGGGGAACAGAAAATATCCTCAGATAAGAACCGGAAAGAAGCTTTCTGAGAAACTGCCTTGCGGTGTGTGAATGCGCCTCACGGAGTTACACTTTTCTCTTCAGTGATCAGTTTGCCAGCACCTCGTTTTCTTGAAGTTTGCGACGAGATACTTCTCAGCGCTATGCAGCTTATGGTGACAAAGGAAATATCCTCAGATAAGAAATGAAAGAAGCTTCCTCGGGAATTGCTTTCAGATATGAGACTTCAGCTCCCGGAGTTGCATCACTGGGTCTTGGAGCCGTTTCCTAGCACGGTTTTTGTGGATTCTGAGAACTCATAATTTCGGATGGGCTTGAAGAGTATAGGGGGACAGGCACTATCCTCCGAGAAAAACCGGAAGGAAGCTCTCTGAGAAACTGCTTCGTGATGTGTGAATTCATTTCACAGGGTTACACCACTCCTTCCTGGAGGAGTTTGCTAGCACTGTGTTTGTAGAATCTCACGAGTGATATCTTGGATAGCGTTGAATCCCATGGTGAATCGTGAAATCTCGAGACTCAGACAAATCCGCAGGGAGGATTCTCCTCAGAAACTCAAAGGAGTTTCTCCTCAGAAACTCCTTTGCTGTGGGTGAATTCGGCTCACAGAGTTCTATCATTGTTTCCATGGAGAAGCTTGCTAACAGTGTTTTCGCAGAACCTGCTCTAAGACACACAGTGGAGCTCCGAGACCACAAATAACCTCAGCTCGAAAACAAAAATATAGAAGCTTTCTGAGAAACTGCTTTGTGATGTGTGACTTCAACTCACTGAATTACACCTGTGCTTCATGGAGCCGTTGGCTACCCCTGTTTCTGTGGAATCTGGAAACTGATATTTCAGACCCCTTTGAGGACTACGGGGCCAAAGGAAATATCCTCCGTTACAAAGGAGAGGGAAGCTTTCTGAGAAACTTCTTTGTGATCTGTGAATTCATCTCACAGAATTGCAGCTTTCTCCTCCTGAAGCCCTTCGCGAAGACTGTTCTCGTGGAATTTGCAAAGCGATATTTGGGAGCTCATTGAGGGCTCCGGTGAAAAGGAAATAGCCTCAGATGCACACTGGCAAGAAGCTTTGTGAGAAACTGCATTGCGCTGTGTGAGTGCACCTCACAGAGTTACACTTTGCTCTTCAGTGATGAGTTTGACAAGACCGTTTCCTTGAAATCCGCAATGGGAGACTTCTTGGAGCTACGCAGCTTACCGTGACAAAGGAAGTATCCTCAGATAAAAATGACAGAAGCTTCCTCAGAAATTGCTTTCAGATACGTGACTTCATCTGACCGAGTTACATCACTGTTTCTTGGAGCCGTTCCCCAGCGCTGTTTTTGTGGATTCTGAGAACCGATATTTCGGATGGGTTTGGAGAGTGTGGGGAGAAAGGGAATATCCTCCGAGAAAAACCGGAGTGCAGCTTTCTGAGAAACAGCTTTGTGACGTGTGAGTTCATTTCAAAGGCTTACACCACTCTTGGGAGCCCACGGAGGGATATGGTGAAAAGAGAAACGTCCTCAGATACAAACTGGAAAGAAGCCTTCGGAGAAACTGCATTGTGACATGTGAATGCGACTCCTAGACTTCCACGCACCTTTTCACTGACCCGTTTGCTAACACTGTTTGATTGCAATCTGCACTGGGCTATTTCTCAGCGCAATGAAGCTCATGGTGACCAAGGAACTATCGTGAAATGAAAACTGGAAAGAGGCTTTGTGAGAAACTTCTCAGTGAAACGTGAATTCATCTCACAGAGTTCCCACTTAGTCTTCACGAAGCAGTTTGCTAACACCGTTTCCGTGGAATCTGCATAGTGCTATCTGGGAGCGCACTGAGGGCCCACGGTGAAAACGGAAACATCCTCAGGTCGTGACGAGAAAGAAGCTGTCTCCGAAATTGCTTTGTGATGTGTCAATTCACCACACAGAGATTCACCTTCCCTTCTTGTAGCAGTTGGCTAGCACTGTTTTCCTGGATTCCGCAAAGTGATATTTGGGAGCTCATTGAGGGCTACGGGGAAAAGGAAATAGCCTCCAATAAAAACTGGAAGGAAGCGTTCTGAGAAACTGCGTTGCGATGTGCGAATGCAACTCCCAGAGTGACACTTTTCTCTTCAGTGACCAGTTTGCTCACACAGTTTCCTTGAAATCTGCCTTGGGATGCTTCTTAGCGCAATGAAGCTTACGGGGACAAAGGAAATCTCCTCAGATCAAATGAAAAGAAGCTTTCTTAGAAACTGGTTTGCGATGTGTGAAATCATCTCCCAGCGTCACACCGGCGTTTCGTGGGGCAGTCGTTTAACACTGTCTCTCAGGAACCCGAGAAGGGCTACTTTGGATGGAATTGAGGCCTACGCTGAGGAAGGACATATCCCCAATTAAAAACGTGAGAGAAGCTTTGTGAGACACTTCTCTGTGCTACGTGAATTCAACACACAGAGTTACAGCTGAATCTTCAGGAAGCAGTTTGCTACCACTGTTTTCCTGGAATCTGCAAGGCGATATTTGGGGGCGCATTCAGGGCCCATGGTGCAAACGGAAACGTCCTCAGATGATAACTAGAAAGAAGCCGTCTCAGACATTGCTTTGTGATGTTGAATTCCCCACACGGAGCGTCACCTTTACCATCTTGTAGCAGTATGCTAACACTGTTTTCATGGATTCCGCAAAGGGATATTTGGGAGCTCATTGAGGCCTATGGTGAAAAGGGAAATGTCCTCAGACAAAAACAGGAAAGAAGTGTTTTGAGAAACGGCGTCGGGATGTGTGAATGCAACTCACGGAGTTACAGTTTTCTCTTCAGTGATCAACTTGCTAACACAGTTTTCCTGAAATCTGCCATGGCATATTTCTTAGCGCAATGAAGCTTACAGAGGACATATCCTCAGATAAAATGAGAAAGAAGCTGTCTTAGAAACTGGATTGTGATGTGAGAATTCATCTCACAGAGTTACACGCCCCTTTCATGGAAGAGTCATTTAACACGGTCTTTGAGGAACCTGAGGAGGGCTACTTTGGTTCGAATTCAGGCCTACGCTGAAATACCCTCGATGCAAAACGTGAGCGAAGCTGCGTGAGAAACTTCTCTGTGATACGTGAATTCATCACACAGAGTTACAACCGAGTCTTCAGGAAGCCGTTCGCTAACACTGTTTCCGTGGAATCTGCAAAGTGATATTTGCGGGCGCATTGAGGCCCATGGTGAACACGGAGACGTCCTCCGATAATAACTAGAAAGAAGCTGTCTCAGAAATTGCTCTGTGATGTTGAATCCACCACACAGAGATTCACCTTTACCTTCTCGTAGCGGTTTGCTAACACCGTTGCCGTGGATTCTGCAAAGTGATCTTTGGGAGCTCATTGTGGGCTACGGGGAACAGAAAATATCCTCAGATAAGAACCGGAAAGAAGCTTTCTGAGAAACTGCCTTGCGGTGTGTGAATGCGCCTCACGGAGTTACACTTTTCTCTTCAGTGATCAGTTTGCCAGCACCTCGTTTTCTTGAAGTTTGCGACGAGATACTTCTCAGCGCTATGCAGCTTACGGTGACAAAGGAAATATCCTCAGATAAGAAATGAAAGAAGCTTCCTCGGGAATTGCTTTCAGATACGAGACTTCAGCTCCCGGAGTTGCATCACTGGGTCTTGGAGCCGTTTCCTAGCACGGTTTTTGTGGATTCTGAGAACTCACAATTTCGGATGGGCTTGAAGAGTATAGGGGGACAGGAACTATCCTCCGAGAAAAACCGGAAGGAAGCTCTCTGAGAAACTGCTTCGTGATGTGTGAATTCATTTCACAGGGTTACACCACTCCTTCCTGGAGGAGTTTGCTAGCACTGTGTTTGTAGAATCTCACGAGTGATATCTTGGATAGCGTTGAATCCCATGGTGAATCGTGAAATCTCGAGACTCAGACAAATCCGCAGGGAGGATTCTCCTCAGAAACTCAAAGGAGTTTCTCCTCAGAAACTCCTTTGCTGTGGGTGAATTCGGCTCACAGAGTTCTATCATTGTTTCCATGGAGAAGCTTGCTAACAGTGTTTTCGCAGAACCTGCTCTAAGACACACAGTGGAGCTCCGAGACCACAAATAACCTCAGCTCGAAAACAAAAATATAGAAGCTTTCTGAGAAACTGCTTTGTGATGTGTGACTTCAACTCACTGAATTACACCTGTGCTTCATGGAGCCGTTGGCTACCCCTGTTTCTGTGGAATCTGGAAACTGATATTTCAGACCCCTTTGAGGACTACGGGGCCAAAGGAAATATCCTCCGTTACAAAGGAGAGGGAAGCTTTCTGAGAAACTTCTTTGTGATCTGTGAATTCATCTCACAGAATTGCAGCTTTCTCCTCCTGAAGCCCTTCGCGAAGACTGTTCTCGTGGAATTTGCAAAGCGATATTTGGGAGCTCATTGAGGGCTCCGGTGAAAAGGAAATAGCCTCAGATGCACACTGGCAAGAAGCTTTGTGAGAAACTGCATTGCGCTGTGTGAGTGCACCTCACACAGTTACACTTTTCTCTTCAGTGATGAGTTTGACAAGACCGTTTCCTTGAAATCCGCAATGGGAGACTTCTTGGAGCTACGCAGCTTACCGTGACAAAGGAAGTATCCTCAGATAAAAATGACAGAAGCTTCCTCAGAAATTGCTTTCAGATACGTGACTTCATCTGACCGAGTTACATCACTGTTTCTTGGAGCCGTTCCCCAGCGCTGTTTTTGTGGATTCTGAGAACCGATATTTTGGATGGGTTTGGAGAGTGTGGGGAGAAAGGGAATATCCTCCGAGAAAAACCGGAGTGCAGCTTTCTGAGAAACAGCTTTGTGACGTGTGAGTTCATTTCAAAGGCTTACACCACTCTTGGGAGCCCACGGAGGGATATGGTGAAAAGAGAAACGTCCTCAGATACAAACTGGAAAGAAGCCTTCGGAGAAACTGCATTGTGACATGTGAATGCGACTCCTAGACTTCCACGCACCTTTTCACTGACCCGTTTGCTAACACTGTTTGATTGCAATCTGCACTGGGCTATTTCTCAGCGCAATGAAGCTCATGGTGACCAAGGAACTATCGTGAAATGAAAACTGGAAAGAGGCTTTGTGAGAAACTTCTCAGTGAAACGTGAATTCATCTCACAGAGTTCCCACTTAGTCTTCACGAAGCAGTTTGCTAACACCCTTTCCGTGGAATCTGCATAGTGCTATCTGGGAGCGCACTGAGGGCCCACGGTGAAAACGGAAACATCCTCAGGTCGTGACGAGAAAGAAGCTGTCTCCGAAATTGCTTTGTGATGTGTCAATTCACCACACAGAGATTCACCTTCCCTTCTTGTAGCAGTTGGCTAGCACTGTTTTCCTGGATTCCGCAAAGTGATATTTGGGAGCTCATTGAGGGCTACGGGGAAAAGGAAATAGCCTCCGATAAAAACTGGAAGGAAGCGTTCTGAGAAACTGCGTTGCGATGTGCGAATGCAACTCCCAGAGTGACACTTTTCTCTTCAGTGACCAGTTTGCTCACACAGTTTCCTTGAAATCTGCCTTGGGATGCTTCTTAGCGCAATGAAGCTTACGGGGACAAAGGAAATCTCCTCAGATCAAATGAAAAGAAGCTTTCTTAGAAACTGGTTTGCGATGTGTGAAATCATCTCCCAGCGTCACACCGGCGTTTCGTGGGGCAGTCGTTTAACACTGTCTCTCAGGAACCCGAGAAGGGCTACTTTGGATGGAATTGAGGCCTACGCTGAGGAAGGACATATCCCCAATTAAAAACGTGAGAGAAGCTTTGTGAGACACTTCTCTGTGCTACGTGAATTCAACACACAGAGTTACAGCTGAATCTTCAGGAAGCAGTTTGCTACCACTGTTTTCCTGGAATCTGCAAGGCGATATTTGGGGGCGCATTCAGGGCCCATGGTGCAAACGGAAACGTCCTCAGATGATAACTAGAGAGAAGCCGTCTCAGACATTGCTTTGTGATGTTGAATTCCCCACACGGAGCGTCACCTTTACCATCTTGTAGCAGTATGCTAACACTGTTTTCATGGATTCCGCAAAGGGATATTTGGGAGCTCATTGAGGCCTATGGTGAAAAGGGAAATGTCCTCAGACAAAAACAGGAAAGAAGTGTTTTGAGAAACGGCGTCGGGATGTGTGAATGCAACTCACGGAGTTACAGTTTTCTCTTCAGTGATCAACTTGCTAACACAGTTTTCCTGAAATCTGCCATGGCATATTTCTTAGCGCAATGAAGCTTACAGAGGACATATCCTCAGATAAAATGAGAAAGAAGCTGTCTTAGAAACTGGATTGTGATGTGAGAATTCATCTCACAGAGTTACACGCCCCTTTCATGGAAGAGTCATTTAACACGGTCTTTGAGGAACCTGAGGAGGGCTACTTTGGTTCGAATTCAGGCCTACGCTGAAATACCCTCGATGCAAAACGTGAGCGAAGCTGCGTGAGAAACTTCTCTGTGATACGTGAATTCATCACACAGAGTTACAACCGAGTCTTCAGGAAGCCGTTCGCTAACACTGTTTCCGTGGAATCTGCAAAGTGATATTTGGGGGCGCATTGAGGCCCATGGTGAACACGGAGACATCCTCCGATAATAACTAGAAAGAAGCTGTCTCAGAAATTGCTCTGTGATGTTGAATCCACCACACAGAGATTCACCTTTACCTTCTCGTAGCGGTTTGCTAACACCGTTGCCGTGGATTCTGCAAAGTGATCTTTGGGAGCTCATTGTGGGCTACGGGGAACAGAAAATATCCTCAGATAAGAACCGGAAAGAAGCTTTCTGAGAAACTGCCTTGCGGTGTGTGAATGCGCCTCACGGAGTTACACTTTTCTCTTCAGTGATCAGTTTGCCAGCACCTCGTTTTCTTGAAGTTTGCGACGAGATACTTCTCAGCGCTATGCAGCTTACGGTGACAAAGGAAATATCCTCAGATAAGAAATGAAAGAAGCTTCCTCGGGAATTGCTTTCAGATACGAGACTTCAGCTCCCGGAGTTGCATCACTGGGTCTTGGAGCCGTTTCCTAGCACGGTTTTTGTGGATTCTGAGAACTCACAATTTCGGATGGGCTTGAAGAGTATAGGGGGACAGGAACTATCCTCCGAGAAAAACCGGAAGGAAGCTCTCTGAGAAACTGCTTCGTGATGTGTGAATTCATTTCACAGGGTTACACCACTCCTTCCTGGAGGAGTTTGCTAGCACTGTGTTTGTAGAATCTCACGAGTGATATCTTGGATAGCGTTGAATCCCATGGTGAATCGTGAAATCTCGAGACTCAGACAAATCCGCAGGGAGGATTCTCCTCAGAAACTCAAAGGAGTTTCTCCTCAGAAACTCCTTTGCTGTGGGTGAATTCGGCTCACAGAGTTCTATCATTGTTTCCATGGAGAAGCTTGCTAACAGTGTTTTCGCAGAACCTGCTCTAAGACACACAGTGGAGCTCCGAGACCACAAATAACCTCAGCTCGAAAACAAAAATATAGAAGCTTTCTGAGAAACTGCTTTGTGATGTGTGACTTCAACTCACTGAATTACACCTGTGCTTCATGGAGCCGTTGGCTACCCCTGTTTCTGTGGAATCTGGAAACTGATATTTCAGACCCCTTTGAGGACTACGGGGCCAAAGGAAATATCATCCGTTACAAAGGAGAGGGAAGCTTTCTGAGAAACTTCTTTGTGATCTGTGAATTCATCTCACAGAATTGCAGCTTTCTCCTCCTGAAGCCCTTCGCGAAGACTGTTCTCGTGGAATTTGCAAAGCGATATTTGGGAGCTCATTGAGGGCTCCGGTGAAAAGGAAATAGCCTCAGATGCACACTGGCAAGAAGCTTTGTGAGAAACTGCATTGCGCTGTGTGAGTGCACCTCACACAGTTACACTTTTCTCTTCAGTGATGAGTTTGACAAGACCGTTTCCTTGAAATCCGCAATGGGAGACTTCTTGGAGCTACGCAGCTTACCGTGACAAAGGAAGTATCCTCAGATAAAAGTGACAGAAGCTTCCTCAGAAATTGCTTTCAGATACCTGACTTCATCTGACCGAGTTACATCACTGTTTCTTGGAGCCGTTCCCCAGCGCTGTTTTTGTGGATTCTGAGAACCGATATTTCGGATGGGTTTGGAGAGTGTGGGGAGAAAGGGAATATCCTCCGAGAAAAACCGGAGTGCAGCTTTCTGAGAAACAGCTTTGTGACGTGTGAGTTCATTTCAAAGGCTTACACCACTCTTGGGAGCCCACGGAGGGATATGGTGAAAAGAGAAACGTCCTCAGATACAAACTGGAAAGAAGCCTTCGGAGAAACTGCATTGTGACATGTGAATGCGACTCCTAGACTTCCACGCACCTTTTCACTGACCCGTTTGCTAACACTGTTTGATTGCAATCTGCACTGGGCTATTTCTCAGCGCAATGAAGCTCATGGTGACCAAGGAACTATCGTGAAATGAAAACTGGAAAGAGGCTTTGTGAGAAACTTCTCAGTGAAACGTGAATTCATCTCACAGAGTTCCCACTTAGTCTTCACGAAGCAGTTTGCTAACACCGTTTCCGTGGAATCTGCATAGTGCTATCTGGGAGCGCACTGAGGGCCCACGGTGAAAACGGAAACATCCTCAGGTCGTGACGAGAAAGAAGCTGTCTCCGAAATTGCTTTGTGATGTGTCAATTCACCACACAGAGATTCACCTTCCCTTCTTGTAGCAGTTGGCTAGCACTGTTTTCCTGGATTCCGCAAAGTGATATTTGGGAGCTCATTGAGGGCTACGGGGAAAAGGAAATAGCCTCCGATAAAAACTGGAAGGAAGCGTTCTGAGAAACTGCGTTGCGATGTGCGAATGCAACTCCCAGAGTGACACTTTTCTCTTCAGTGACCAGTTTGCTCACACAGTTTCCTTGAAATCTGCCTTGGGATGCTTCTTAGCGCAATGAAGCTTACGGGGACAAAGGAAATCTCCTCAGATCAAATGAAAAGAAGCTTTCTTAGAAACTGGTTTGCGATGTGTGAAATCATCTCCCAGCGTCACACCGGCGTTTCGTGGGGCAGTCGTTTAACACTGTCTCTCAGGAACCCGAGAAGGGCTACTTTGGATGGAATTGAGGCCTACGCTGAGGAAGGACATATCCCCAATTAAAAACGTGAGAGAAGCTTTGTGAGACACTTCTCTGTGCTACGTGAATTCAACACACAGAGTTACAGCTGAATCTTCAGGAAGCAGTTTGCTACCACTGTTTTCCTGGAATCTGCAAGGCGATATTTGGGGGCGCATTCAGGGCCCATGGTGCAAACGGAAACGTCCTCAGATGATAACTAGAGAGAAGCCGTCTCAGACATTGCTTTGTGATGTTGAATTCCCCACACGGAGCGTCACCTTTACCATCTTGTAGCAGTATGCTAACACTGTTTTCATGGATTCCGCAAAGGGATATTTGGGAGCTCATTGAGGCCTATGGTGAAAAGGGAAATGTCCTCAGACAAAAACAGGAAAGAAGTGTTTTGAGAAACGGCGTCGGGATGTGTGAATGCAACTCACGGAGTTACAGTTTTCTCTTCAGTGATCAACTTGCTAACACAGTTTTCCTGAAATCTGCCATGGCATATTTCTTAGCGCAATGAAGCTTACAGAGGACATATCCTCAGATAAAATGAGAAAGAAGCTGTCTTAGAAACTGGATTGTGATGTGAGAATTCATCTCACAGAGTTACACGCCCCTTTCATGGAAGAGTCATTTAACACGGTCTTTGAGGAACCTGAGGAGGGCTACTTTGGTTCGAATTCAGGCCTACGCTGAAATACCCTCGATGCAAAACGTGAGCGAAGCTGCGTGAGAAACTTCTCTGTGATACGTGAATTCATCACACAGAGTTACAACCGAGTCTTCAGGAAGCCGTTCGCTAACACTGTTTCCGTGGAATCTGCAAAGTGATATTTGGGGGCGCATTGAGGCCCATGGTGAACACGGAGACATCCTCCGATAATAACTAGAAAGAAGCTGTCTCAGAAATTGCTCTGTGATGTTGAATCCACCACACAGAGATTCACCTTTACCTTCTCGTAGCGGTTTGCTAACACCGTTGCCGTGGATTCTGCAAAGTGATCTTTGGGAGCTCATTGTGGGCTACGGGGAACAGAAAATATCCTCAGATAAGAACCGGAAAGAAGCTTTCTGAGAAACTGCCTTGCGGTGTGTGAATGCGCCTCACGGAGTTACACTTTTCTCTTCAGTGATCAGTTTGCCAGCACCTCGTTTTCTTGAAGTTTGCGACGAGATACTTCTCAGCGCTATGCAGCTTACGGTGACAAAGGAAATATCCTCAGATAAGAAATGAAAGAAGCTTCCTCGGGAATTGCTTTCAGATACGAGACTTCAGCTCCCGGAGTTGCATCACTGGGTCTTGGAGCCGTTTCCTAGCACGGTTTTTGTGGATTCTGAGAACTCATAATTTCGGATGGGCTTGAAGAGTATAGGGGGACAGGAACTATCCTCCGAGAAAAACCGGAAGGAAGCTCTCTGAGAAACTGCTTCGTGATGTGTGAATTCATTTCACAGGGTTACACCACTCCTTCCTGGAGGAGTTTGCTAGCACTGTGTTTGTAGAATCTCACGAGTGATATCTTGGATAGCGTTGAATCCCATGGTGAATCGTGAAATCTCGAGACTCAGACAAATCCGCAGGGAGGATTCTCCTCAGAAACTCCTTTGCTGTGGGTGAATTCGGCTCACAGAGTTCTATCATTGTTTCCATGGAGAAGCTTGCTAACAGTGTTTTCGCAGAACCTGCTCTAAGACACACAGTGGAGCTCCGAGACCACAAATAACCTCAGCTCGAAAACAAAAATATAGAAGCTTTCTGAGAAACTGCTTTGTGATGTGTGACTTCAACTCACTGAATTACACCTGTGCTTCATGGAGCCGTTGGCTACCCCTGTTTCTGTGGAATCTGGAACCTGATATTTCAGACCCCTTTGAGGACTACGGGGCCAAAGGAAATATCCTCCGTTACAAAGGAGAGGGAAGCTTTCTGAGAAACTTCTTTGTGATCTGTGAATTCATCTCACAGAATTGCAGCTTTCTCCTCCTGAAGCCCTTCGCGAAGACTGTTCTCGTGGAATTTGCAAAGCGATATTTGGGAGCTCATTGAGGGCTCCGGTGAAAAGGAAATAGCCTCAGATGCACACTGGCAAGAAGCTTTGTGAGAAACTGCATTGCGCTGTGTGAGTGCACCTCACAGAGTTACACTTTTCTCTTCAGTGATGAGTTTGACAAGACCGTTTCCTTGAAATCCGCAATGGGAGACTTCTTGGAGCTACGCAGCTTACCGTGACAAAGGAAGTATCCTCAGATAAAAATGACAGAAGCTTCCTCAGAAATTGCTTTCAGATACGTGACTTCATCTGACCGAGTTACATCACTGTTTCTTGGAGCCGTTCCCCAGCGCTGTTTTTGTGGATTCTGAGAACCGATATTTCGGATGGGTTTGGAGAGTGTGGGGAGAAAGGGAATATCCTCCGAGAAAAACCGGAGTGCAGCTTTCTGAGAAACAGCTTTGTGACGTGTGAGTTCATTTCAAAGGCTTACACCACTCTTGGGAGCCCACGGAGGGATATGGTGAAAAGAGAAACGTCCTCAGATACAAACTGGAAAGAAGCCTTCGGAGAAACTGCATTGTGACATGTGAATGCGACTCCTAGACTTCCACGCACCTTTTCACTGACCCGTTTGCTAACACTGTTTGATTGCAATCTGCACTGGGCTATTTCTCAGCGCAATGAAGCTCATGGTGACCAAGGAACTATCGTGAAATGAAAACTGGAAAGAGGCTTTGTGAGAAACTTCTCAGTGAAACGTGAATTCATCTCACAGAGTTCCCACTTAGTCTTCACGAAGCAGTTTGCTAACACCGTTTCCGTGGAATCTGCATAGTGCTATCTGGGAGCGCACTGAGGGCCCACGGTGAAAACGGAAACATCCTCAGGTCGTGACGAGAAAGAAGCTGTCTCCGAAATTGCTTTGTGATGTGTCAATTCACCACACAGAGATTCACCTTCCCTTCTTGTAGCAGTTGGCTAGCACTGTTTTCCTGGATTCCGCAAAGTGATATTTGGGAGCTCATTGAGGGCTACGGGGAAAAGGAAATAGCCTCCGATAAAAACTGGAAGGAAGCGTTCTGAGAAACTGCGTTGCGATGTGCGAATGCAACTCCCAGAGTGACACTTTTCTCTTCAGTGACCAGTTTGCTCACACAGTTTCCTTGAAATCTGCCTTGGGATGCTTCTTAGCGCAATGAAGCTTACGGGGACAAAGGAAATCTCCTCAGATCAAATGAAAAGAAGCTTTCTTAGAAACTGGTTTGCGATGTGTGAAATCATCTCCCAGTGTCACACCGGCGTTTCGTGGGGCAGTCGTTTAACACTGTCTCTCAGGAACCCGAGAAGGGCTACTTTGGATGGAATTGAGGCCTACGCTGAGGAAGGACATATCCCCAATTAAAAACGTGAGAGAAGCTTTGTGAGACACTTCTCTGTGCTACGTGAATTCAACACACAGAGTTACAGCTGAATCTTCAGGAAGCAGTTTGCTACCACTGTTTTCCTGGAATCTGCAAGGCGATATGTGGGGGCGCATTCAGGGCCCATGGTGCAAACGGAAACGTCCTCAGATGATAACTAGAAAGAAGCCGTCTCAGACATTGCTTTGTGATGTTGAATTCCCCACACGGAGCGTCACCTTTACCATCTTGTAGCAGTATGCTAACACTGTTTTCATGGATTCCGCAAAGGGATATTTGGGAGCTCATTGAGGCCTATGGTGAAAAGGGAAATGTCCTCAGACAAAAACAGGAAAGAAGTGTTTTGAGAAACGGCGTCGGGATGTGTGAATGCAACTCACGGAGTTACAGTTTTCTCTTCAGTGATCAACTTGCTAACACAGTTTTCCTGAAATCTGCCATGGCATATTTCTTAGCGCAATGAAGCTTACAGAGGACATATCCTCAGATAAAATGAGAAAGAAGCTGTCTTAGAAACTGGATTGTGATGTGAGAATTCATCTCACAGAGTTACACGCCCCTTTCATGGAAGAGTCATTTAACACGGTCTTTGAGGAACCTGAGGAGGGCTACTTTGGTTCGAATTCAGGCCTACGCTGAAATACCCTCGATGCAAAACGTGAGCGAAGCTGCGTGAGAAACTTCTCTGTGATACGTGAATTCATCACACAGAGTTACAACCGAGTCTTCAGGAAGCCGTTCGCTAACACTGTTTCCGTGGAATCTGCAAAGTGATATTTGCGGGCGCATTGAGGCCCATGGTGAACACGGAGACATCCTCCGATAATAACTAGAAAGAAGCTGTCTCAGAAATTGCTCTGTGATGTTGAATCCACCACACAGAGATTCACCTTTACCTTCTCGTAGCGGTTTGCTAACACCGTTGCCGTGGATTCTGCAAAGTGATCTTTGGGAGCTCATTGTGGGCTACGGGGAACAGAAAATATCCTCAGATAAGAACCGGAAAGAAGCTTTCTGAGAAACTGCCTTGCGGTGTGTGAATGCGCCTCACGGAGTTACACTTTTCTCTTCAGTGATCAGTTTGCCAGCACCTCGTTTTCTTGAAGTTTGCGACGAGATACTTCTCAGCGCTATGCAGCTTACGGTGACAAAGGAAATATCCTCAGATAAGAAATGAAAGAAGCTTCCTCGGGAATTGCTTTCAGATACGAGACTTCAGCTCCCGGACTTGCATCACTGGGTCTTGGAGCCGTTTCCTAGCACGGTTTTTGTGGATTCTGAGAACTCATAATTTCTCAGATGGATGGGCTTGAAGAGTATAGGGGGACAGGAACTATCCTCCGAGAAAAACCGGAAGGAAGCTCTCTGAGAAACTGCTTCGTGATGTGTGAATTCATTTCACAGGGTTACACCACTCCTTCCTGGAGGAGTTTGCTAGCACTGTGTGTGTAGAATCTCACGAGTGATATCTTGGATAGCGTTGAATCCCATGGTGAATCGTGAAATCTCGAGACTCAGACAAATCCGCAGGGAGGATTCTCCTCAGAAACTCAAAGGAGTTTCTCCTCAGAAACTCCTTTGCTGTGGGTGAATTCGGCTCACAGAGTTCTATCATTGTTTCCATGGAGAAGCTTGCTAACAGTGTTTTCGCAGAACCTGCTCTAAGACACACAGTGGAGCTCCGAGACCACAAATAACCTCAGCTCGAAAACAAAAATATAGAAGCTTTCTGAGAAACTGCTTTGTGATGTGTGACTTCAACTCACTGAATTACACCTGTGCTTCATGGAGCCGTTGGCTACCCCTGTTTCTGTGGAATCTGGAAACTGATATTTCAGACCCCTTTGAGGACTACGGGGCCAAAGGAAATATCCTCCGTTACAAAGGAGAGGGAAGCTTTCTGAGAAACTTCTTTGTGATCTGTGAATTCATCTCACAGAATTGCAGCTTTCTCCTCCTGAAGCCCTTCGCGAAGACTGTTCTCGTGGAATTTGCAAAGCGATATTTGGGAGCTCATTGAGGGCTCCGGTGAAAAGGAAATAGCCTCAGATGCACACTGGCAAGAAGCTTTGTGAGAAACTGCATTGCGCTGTGTGAGTGCACCTCACAGAGTTACACTTTTCTCTTCAGTGATGAGTTTGACAAGACCGTTTCCTTGAAATCCGCAATGGGAGACTTCTTGGAGCTACGCAGCTTACCGTGACAAAGGAAGTATCCTCAGATAAAAATGACAGAAGCTTCCTCAGAAATTGCTTTCAGATACGTGACTTCATCTGACCGAGTTACATCACTGTTTCTTGGAGCCGTTCCCCAGCGCTGTTTTTGTGGATTCTGAGAACCGATATTTCGGATGGGTTTGGAGAGTGTGGGGAGAAAGGGAATATCCTCCGAGAAAAACCGGAGTGCAGCTTTCTGAGAAACAGCTTTGTGACGTGTGAGTTCATTTCAAAGGCTTACACCACTCTTGGGAGCCCACGGAGGGATATGGTGAAAAGAGAAACGTCCTCAGATACAAACTGGAAAGAAGCCTTCGGAGAAACTGCATTGTGACATGTGAATGCGACTCCTAGACTTCCACGCACCTTTTCACTGACCCGTTTGCTAACACTGTTTGATTGCAATCTGCACTGGGCTATTTCTCAGCGCAATGAAGCTCATGGTGACCAAGGAACTATCGTGAAATGAAAACTGGAAAGAGGCTTTGTGAGAAACTTCTCAGTGAAACGTGAATTCATCTCACAGAGTTCCCACTTAGTCTTCACGAAGCAGTTTGCTAACACCGTTTCCGTGGAATCTGCATAGTGCTATCTGGGAGCGCACTGAGGGCCCACGGTGAAAACGGAAACATCCTCAGGTTGTGACGAGAAAGAAGCTGTCTCCGAAATTGCTTTGTGATGTGTCAATTCACCACACAGAGATTCACCTTCCCTTCTTGTAGCAGTTGGCTAGCACTGTTTTCCTGGATTCCGCAAAGTGATATTTGGGAGCTCATTGAGGGCTACGGGGAAAAGGAAATAGCCTCCGATAAAAACTGGAAGGAAGCGTTCTGAGAAACTGCGTTGCGATGTGCGAATGCAACTCCCAGAGTGACACTTTTCTCTTCAGTGACCAGTTTGCTCACACAGTTTCCTTGAAATCTGCCTTGGGATGCTTCTTAGCACAATGAAGCTTACGGGGACAAAGGAAATCTCCTCAGATCAAATGAAAAGAAGCTTTCTTAGAAACTGGTTTGCGATGTGTGAAATCATCTCCCAGCGTCACACCGGCGTTTCGTGGGGCAGTCGTTTAACACTGTCTCTCAGGAACCCGAGAAGGGCTACTTTGGATGGAATTGAGGCCTACGCTGAGGAAGGACATATCCCCAATTAAAAACGTGAGAGAAGCTTTGTGAGACACTTCTCTGTGCTACGTGAATTCAACACACAGAGTTACAGCTGAATCTTCAGGAAGCAGTTTGCTACCACTGTTTTCCTGGAATCTGCAAGGCGATATTTGGGGGCGCATTCAGGGCCCATGGTGCAAACGGAAACGTCCTCAGATGATAACTAGAAAGAAGCCGTCTCAGACATTGCTTTGTGATGTTGAATTCCCCACACGGAGCGTCACCTTTACCATCTTGTAGCAGTATGCTAACACTGTTTTCATGGATTCCGCAAAGGGATATTTGGGAGCTCATTGAGGCCTATGGTGAAAAGGGAAATGTCCTCAGACAAAAACAGGAAAGAAGTGTTTTGAGAAACGGCGTCGGGATGTGTGAATGCAACTCACGGAGTTACAGTTTTCTCTTCAGTGATCAACTTGCTAACACAGTTTTCCTGAAATCTGCCATGGCATATTTCTTAGCGCAATGAAGCTTACAGAGGACATATCCTCAGATAAAATGAGAAAGAAGCTGTCTTAGAAACTGGATTGTGATGTGAGAATTCATCTCACAGAGTTACACGCCCCTTTCATGGAAGAGTCATTTAACACGGTCTTTGAGGAACCTGAGGAGGGCTACTTTGGTTCGAATTCAGGCCTACGCTGAAATACCCTCGATGCAAAACGTGAGCGAAGCTGCGTGAGAAACTTCTCTGTGATACGTGAATTCATCACACAGAGTTACAACCGATTCTTCAGGAAGCCGTTCGCTAACACTGTTTCCGTGGAATCTGCAAAGTGATATTTGGGGGCGCATTGAGGCCCATGGTGAACACGGAGACATCCTCCGATAATAACTAGAAAGAAGCTGTCTCAGAAATTGCTCTGTGATGTTGAATCCACCACACAGAGATTCACCTTTACCTTCTCGTAGCGGTTTGCTAACACCGTTGCCGTGGATTCTGCAAAGTGATCTTTGGGAGCTCATTGTGGGCTACGGGGAACAGAAAATATCCTCAGATAAGAACCGGAAAGAAGCTTTCTGAGAAACTGCCTTGCGGTGTGTGAATGTGCCTCACGGAGTTACACTTTTCTCTTCAGTGATCAGTTTGCCAGCACCTCGTTTTCTTGAAGTTTGCGACGAGATACTTCTCAGCGCTATGCAGCTTACGGTGACAAAGGAAATATCCTCAGATAAGAAATGAAAGAAGCTTCCTCGGGAATTGCTTTCAGATACGAGACTTCAGCTCCCGGAGTTGCATCACTGGGTCTTGGAGCCGTTTCCTAGCACGGTTTTTGTGGATTCTGAGAACTCATAATTTCGGATGGGCTTGAAGAGTATAGGGGGACAGGAACTATCCTCCGAGAAAAACCGGAAGGAAGCTCTCTGAGAAACTGCTTCGTGATGTGTGAATTCATTTCACAGGGTTACACCACTCCTTCCTGGAGGAGTTTGCTAGCACTGTGTTTGTAGACTCTCACGAGTGATATCTTGGATAGCGTTGAATCCCATGGTGAATCGTGAAATCTCGAGACTCAGACAAATCTGCAGGGAGGATTCTCCTCAGAAACTCAAAGGAGTTTCTCCTCAGAAACTCCTTTGCTGTGGGTGAATTCGGCTCACAGAGTTCTATCATTGTTTCCATGGAGAAGCTTGCTAACAGTGTTTTCGCAGAACCTGCTCTAAGACACACAGTGGAGCTCCGAGACCACAAATAACCTCAGCTCGAAAACAAAAATATAGAAGCTTTCTGAGAAACTGCTTTGTGATGTGTGACTTCAACTCACTGAATTACACCTGTGCTTCATGGAGCCGTTGGCTACCCCTGTTTCTGTGGAATCTGGAAACTGATATTTCAGACCCCTTTGAGGACTACGGGGCCAAAGGAAATATCCTCCGTTACAAAGGAGAGGGAAGCTTTCTGAGAAACTTCTTTGTGATCTGTGAATTCATCTCACAGAATTGCAGCTTTCTCCTCCTGAAGCCCTTCGCGAAGACTGTTCTCGTGGAATTTGCAAAGCGATATTTGGGAGCTCATTGAGGGCTCCGGTGAAAAGGAAATAGCCTCAGATGCACACTGGCAAGAAGCTTTGTGAGAAACTGCATTGCGCTGTGTGAGTGCACCTCACAGAGTTACACTTTTCTCTTCAGTGATGAGTTTGACAAGACCGTTTCCTTGAAATCCGCAATGGGAGACTTCTTGGAGCTACGCAGCTTACCGTGACAAAGGAAGTATCCTCAGATAAAAATGACAGAAGCTTCCTCAGAAATTGCTTTCAGATACGTGACTTCATCTGACCGAGTTACATCACTGTTTCTTGGAGCCGTTCCCCAGCGCTGTTTTTGTGGATTCTGAGAACCGATATTTCGGATGGGTTTGGAGAGTGTGGGGAGAAAGGGAATATCCTCCGAGAAAAACCGGAGTGCAGCTTTCTGAGAAACAGCTTTGTGACGTGTGAGTTCATTTCAAAGGCTTACACCACTCTTGGGAGCCCACGGAGGGATATGGTGAAAAGAGAAACGTCCTCAGATACAAACTGGAAAGAAGCCTTCGGAGAAACTGCATTGTGACATGTGAATGCGACTCCTAGACTTCCACGCACCTTTTCACTGACCCGTTTGCTAACACTGTTTGATTGCAATCTGCACTGGGCTATTTCTCAGCGCAATGAAGCTCATGGTGACCAAGGAACTATCGTGAAATGAAAACTGGAAAGAGGCTTTGTGAGAAACTTCTCAGTGAAACGTGAATTCATCTCCCAGAGTTCCCACTTAGTCTTCACGAAGCAGTTTGCTAACACCGTTTCCGTGGAATCTGCATAGTGCTATCTGGGAGCGCACTGAGGGCCCACGGTGAAAACGGAAACATCCTCAGGTCGTGACGAGAAAGAAGCTGTCTCCGAAATTGCTTTGTGATGTGTCAATTCACCACACAGAGATTCACCTTCCCTTCTTGTAGCAGTTGGCTAGCACTGTTTTCCTGGATTCCGCAAAGTGATATTTGGGAGCTCATTGAGGGCTACGGGGAAAAGGAAATAGCCTCCGATAAAAACTGGAAGGAAGCGTTCTGAGAAACTGCGTTGCGATGTGCGAATGCAACTCCCAGAGTGACACTTTTCTCTTCAGTGACCAGTTTGCTCACACAGTTTCCTTGAAATCTGCCTTGGGATGCTTCTTAGCGCAATGAAGCTTACGGGGACAAAGGAAATCTCCTCAGATCAAATGAAAAGAAGCTTTCTTAGAAACTGGTTTGCGATGTGTGAAATCATCTCCCAGCGTCACACCGGCGTTTCGTGGGGCAGTCGTTTAACACTGTCTCTCAGGAACCCGAGAAGGGCTACTTTGGATGGAATTGAGGCCTACGCTGAGGAAGGACATATCCCCAATTAAAAACGTGAGAGAAGCTTTGTGAGACACTTCTCTGTGCTACGTGAATTCAACACACAGAGTTACAGCTGAATCTTCAGGAAGCAGTTTGCTACCACTGTTTTCCTGGAATCTGCAAGGCGATATTTGGGGGCGCATTCAGGGCCCATGGTGCAAACGGAAACGTCCTCAGATGATAACTAGAAAGAAGCCGTCTCAGACATTGCTTTGTGATGTTGAATTCCCCACACGGAGCGTCACCTTTACCATCTTGTAGCAGTATGCTAACACTGTTTTCATGGATTCCGCAAAGGGATATTTGGGAGCTCATTGAGGCCTATGGTGAAAAGGGAAATGTCCTCAGACAAAAACAGGAAAGAAGTGTTTTGAGAAACGGCGTCGGGATGTGTGAATGCAACTCACGGAGTTACAGTTTTCTCTTCAGTGATCAACTTGCTAACACAGTTTTCCTGAAATCTGCCATGGCATATTTCTTAGCGCAATGAAGCTTACAGAGGACATATCCTCAGATAAAATGAGAAAGAAGCTGTCTTAGAAACTGGATTGTGATGTGAGAATTCATCTCACAGAGTTACACGCCCCTTTCATGGAAGAGTCATTTAACACGGTCTTTGAGGAACCTGAGGAGGGCTACTTTGGTTCGAATTCAGGCCTACGCTGAAATACCCTCGATGCAAAACGTGAGCGAAGCTGCGTGAGAAACTTCTCTGTGATACGTGAATTCATCACACAGAGTTACAACCGAGTCTTCAGGAAGCCGTTCGCTAACACTGTTTCCGTGGAATCTGCAAAGTGATATTTGGGGGCGCATTGAGGCCCATGGTGAACACGGAGACATCCTCCGATAATAACTAGAAAGAAGCTGTCTCAGAAATTGCTCTGTGATGTTGAATCCACCACACAGAGATTCACCTTTACCTTCTCGTAGCGGTTTGCTAACACCGTTGCCGTGGATTCTGCAAAGTGATCTTTGGGAGCTCATTGTGGGCTACGGGGAACAGAAAATATCCTCAGATAAGAACCGGAAAGAAGCTTTCTGAGAAACTGCCTTGCGGTGTGTGAATGCGCCTCACGGAGTTACACTTTTCTCTTCAGTGATCAGTTTGCCAGCACCTCGTTTTCTTGAAGTTTGCGACGAGATACTTCTCAGCGCTATGCAGCTTACGGTGACAAAGGAAATATCCTCAGATAAGAAATGAAAGAAGCTTCCTCGGGAATTGCTTTCAGATACGAGACTTCAGCTCCCGGAGTTGCATCACTGGGTCTTGGAGCCGTTTCCTAGCACGGTTTTTGTGGATTCTGAGAACTCACAATTTCGGATGGGCTTGAAGAGTATAGGGGGACAGGAACTATCCTCCGAGAAAAACCGGAAGGAAGCTCTCTGAGAAACTGCTTCGTGATGTGTGAATTCATTTCACAGGGTTACACCACTCCTTCCTGGAGGAGTTTGCTAGCACTGTGTGTGTAGAATCTCACGAGTGATATCTTGGATAGCGTTGAATCCCATGGTGAATCGTGAAATCTCGAGACTCAGACAAATCCGCAGGGAGGATTCTCCTCAGAAACTCAAAGGAGTTTCTCCTCAGAAACTCCTTTGCTGTGGGTGAATTCGGCTCACAGAGTTCTATCATTGTTTCCATGGAGAAGCTTGCTAACAGTGTTTTCGCAGAACCTGCTCTAAGACACACAGTGGAGCTCCGAGACCACAAATAACCTCAGCTCGAAAACAAAAATATAGAAGCTTTCTGAGAAACTGCTTTGTGATGTGTGACTTCAACTCACTGAATTACACCTGTGCTTCATGGAGCCGTTGGCTACCCCTGTTTCTGTGGAATCTGGAAACTGATATTTCAGACCCCTTTGAGGACTACGGGGCCAAAGGAAATATCCTCCGTTACAAAGGAGAGGGAAGCTTTCTGAGAAACTTCTTTGTGATCTGTGAATTCATCTCACAGAATTGCAGCTTTCTCCTCCTGAAGCCCTTCGCGAAGACTGTTCTCGTGGAATTTGCAAAGCGATATTTGGGAGCTCATTGAGGGCTCCGGTGAAAAGGAAATAGCCTCAGATGCACACTGGCAAGAAGCTTTGTGAGAAACTGCATTGCGCTGTGTGAGTGCACCTCACAGAGTTACACTTTGCTCTTCAGTGATGAGTTTGACAAGACCGTTTCCTTGAAATCCGCAATGGGAGACTTCTTGGAGCTACGCAGCTTACCGTGACAAAGGAAGTATCCTCAGATAAAAATGACAGAAGCTTCCTCAGAAATTGCTTTCAGATACGTGACTTCATCTGACCGAGTTACATCACTGTTTCTTGGAGCCGTTCCCCAGCGCTGTTTTTGTGGATTCTGAGAACCGATATTTCGGATGGGTTTGGAGAGTGTGGGGAGAAAGGGAATATCCTCCGAGAAAAACCGGAGTGCAGCTTTCTGAGAAACAGCTTTGTGACGTGTGAGTTCATTTCAAAGGCTTACACCACTCTTGGGAGCCCACGGAGGGATATGGTGAAAAGAGAAACGTCCTCAGATACAAACTGGAAAGAAGCCTTCGGAGAAACTGCATTGTGACATGTGAATGCGACTCCTAGACTTCCACGCACCTTTTCACTGACCCGTTTGCTAACACTGTTTGATTGCAATCTGCACTGGGCTATTTCTCAGCGCAATGAAGCTCATGGTGACCAAGGAACTATCGTGAAATGAAAACTGGAAAGAGGCTTTGTGAGAAACTTCTCAGTGAAAGGTGAATTCATCTCACAGAGTTCCCACTTAGTCTTCACGAAGCAGTTTGCTAACACCGTTTCCGTGGAATCTGCATAGTGCTATCTGGGAGCGCACTGAGGGCCCACGGTGAAAACGGAAACATCCTCAGGTCGTGACGAGAAAGAAGCTGTCTCCGAAATTGCTTTGTGATGTGTCAATTCACCACACAGAGATTCACCTTCCCTTCTTGTAGCAGTTGGCTAGCACTGTTTTCCTGGATTCCGCAAAGTGATATTTGGGAGCTCATTGAGGGCTACGGGGAAAAGGAAATAGCCTCCGATAAAAACTGGAAGGAAGCGTTCTGAGAAACTGCGTTGCGATGTGCGAATGCAACTCCCAGAGTGACACTTTTCTCTTCAGTGACCAGTTTGCTCACACAGTTTCCTTGAAATCTGCCTTGGGATGCTTCTTAGCGTAATGAAGCTTACGGGGACAAAGGAAATCCCCTCAGATCAAATGAAAAGAAGCTTTCTTAGAAACTGGTTTGCGATGTGTGAAATCATCTCCCAGCGTCACACCGGCGTTTCGTGGGGCAGTCGTTTAACACTGTCTCTCAGGAACCCGAGAAGGGCTACTTTGGATGGAATTGAGGCCTACGCTGAGGAAGGACATATCCCCAATTAAAAACGTGAGAGAAGCTTTGTGAGACACTTCTCTGTGCTACGTGAATTCAACACACAGAGTTACAGCTGAATCTTCAGGAAGCAGTTTGCTACCACTGTTTTCCTGGAATCTGCAAGGCGATATTTGGGGGCGCATTCAGGGCCCATGGTGCAAACGGAAACGTCCTCAGATGATAACTAGAGAGAAGCCGTCTCAGACATTGCTTTGTGATGTTGAATTCCCCACACGGAGCGTCACCTTTACCATCTTGTAGCAGTATGCTAACACTGTTTTCATGGATTCCGCAAAGGGATATTTGGGAGCTCATTGAGGCCTATGGTGAAAAGGGAAATGTCCTCAGACAAAAACAGGAAAGAAGTGTTTTGAGAAACGGCGTCGGGATGTGTGAATGCAACTCACGGAGTTACAGTTTTCTCTTCAGTGATCAACTTGCTAACACAGTTTTCCTGAAATCTGCCATGGCATATTTCTTAGCGCAATGAAGCTTACAGAGGACATATCCTCAGATAAAATGAGAAAGAAGCTGTCTTAGAAACTGGATTGTGATGTGAGAATTCATCTCACAGAGTTACACGCCCCTTTCATGGAAGAGTCATTTAACACGGTCTTTGAGGAACCTGAGGAGGGCTACTTTGGTTCGAATTCAGGCCTACGCTGAAATACCCTCGATGCAAAACGTGAGCGAAGCTGCGTGAGAAACTTCTCTGTGATACGTGAATTCATCACACAGAGTTACAACCGAGTCTTCAGGAAGCCGTTCGCTAACACTGTTTCCGTGGAATCTGCAAAGTGATATTTGGGGGCGCATTGAGGCCCATGGTGAACACGGAGACATCCTCCGATAATAACTAGAAAGAAGCTGTCTCAGAAATTGCTCTGTGATGTTGAATCCACCACACAGAGATTCACCTTTACCTTCTCGTAGCGGTTTGCTAACACCGTTGCCGTGGATTCTGCAAAGTGATCTTTGGGAGCTCATTGTGGGCTACGGGGAACAGAAAATATCCTCAGATAAGAACCGGAAAGAAGCTTTCTGAGAAACTGCCTTGCGGTGTGTGAATGCGCCTCACGGAGTTACACTTTTCTCTTCAGTGATCAGTTTGCCAGCACCTCGTTTTCTTGAAGTTTGCGACGAGATACTTCTCAGCGCTATGCAGCTTACGGTGACAAAGGAAATATCCTCAGATAAGAAATGAAAGAAGCTTCCTCGGGAATTGCTTTCAGATACGAGACTTCAGCTCCCGGAGTTGCATCACTGGGTCTTGGAGCCGTTTCCTAGCACGGTTTTTGTGGATTCTGAGAACTCACAATTTCGGATGGGCTTGAAGAGTATAGGGGGACGGGAACTATCCTCCGAGAAAAACCGGAAGGAAGCTCTCTGAGAAACTGCTTCGTGATGTGTGAATTCATTTCACAGGGTTACACCACTCCTTCCTGGAGGAGTTTGCTAGCACTGTGTGTGTAGAATCTCACGAGTGATATCTTGGATAGCGTTGAATCCCATGGTGAATCGTGAAATCTCGAGACTCAGACAAATCCGCAGGGAGGATTCTCCTCAGAAACTCAAAGGAGTTTCTCCTCAGAAACTCCTTTGCTGTGGGTGAATTCGGCTCACAGAGTTCTATCATTGTTTCCATGGAGAAGCTTGCTAACAGTGTTTTCGCAGAACCTGCTCTAAGACACACAGTGGAGCTCCGAGACCACCAATAACCTCAGCTCGAAAACAAAAATATAGAAGCTTTCTGAGAAACTGCTTTGTGATGTGTGACTTCAACTCACTGAATTACACCTGTGCTTCATGGAGCCGTTGGCTACCCCTGTTTCTGTGGAATCTGGAAACTGATATTTCAGACCCCTTTGAGGACTACGGGGCCAAAGGAAATATCCTCCGTTACAAAGGAGAGGGAAGCTTTCTGAGAAACTTCTTTGTGATCTGTGAATTCATCTCACAGAATTGCAGCTTTCTCCTCCTGAAGCCCTTCGCGAAGACTGTTCTCGTGGAATTTGCAAAGCGATATTTGGGAGCTCATTGAGGGCTCCGGTGAAAAGGAAATAGCCTCAGATGCACACTGGCAAGAAGCTTTGTGAGAAACTGCATTGCGCTGTGTGAGTGCACCTCACAGAGTTACACTTTTCTCTTCAGTGATGAGTTTGACAAGACCGTTTCCTTGAAATCCGCAATGGGAGACTTCTTGGAGCTACGCAGCTTACCGTGACAAAGGAAGTATCCTCAGATAAAAATGACAGAAGCTTCCTCAGAAATTGCTTTCAGATACGTGACTTCATCTGACCGAGTTACATCACTGTTTCTTGGAGCCGTTCCCCAGCGCTGTTTTTGTGGATTCTGAGAACCGATATTTCGGATGGGTTTGGAGAGTGTGGGGAGAAAGGGAATATCCTCCGAGAAAAACCGGAGTGCAGCTTTCTGAGAAACAGCTTTGTGACGTGTGAGTTCATTTCAAAGGCTTACACCACTCTTGGGAGCCCACGGAGGGATATGGTGAAAAGAGAAACGTCCTCAGATACAAACTGGAAAGAAGCCTTCGGAGAAACTGCATTGTGACATGTGAATGCGACTCCTAGACTTCCACGCACCTTTTCACTGACCCGTTTGCTAACACTGTTTGATTGCAATCTGCACTGGGCTATTTCTCAGCGCAATGAAGCTCATGGTGACCAAGGAACTATCGTGAAATGAAAACTGGAAAGAGGCTTTGTGAGAAACTTCTCAGTGAAACGTGAATTCATCTCACAGAGTTCCCACTTAGTCTTCACGAAGCAGTTTGCTAACACCGTTTCCGTGGAATCTGCATAGTGCTATCTGGGAGCGCACTGAGGGCCCACGGTGAAAACGGAAACATCCTCAGGTCGTGACGAGAAAGAAGCTGTCTCCGAAATTGCTTTGTGATGTGTCAATTCACCACACAGAGATTCACCTTCCCTTCTTGTAGCAGTTGGCTAGCACTGTTTTCCTGGATTCCGCAAAGTGATATTTGGGAGCTCATTGAGGGCTACGGGGAAAAGGAAATAGCCTCCGATAAAAACTGGAAGGAAGCGTTCTGAGAAACTGCGTTGCGATGTGCGAATGCAACTCCCAGAGTGACACTTTTCTCTTCAGTGACCAGTTTGCTCACACAGTTTCCTTGAAATCTGCCTTGGGATGCTTCTTAGCGCAATGAAGCTTACGGGGACAAAGGAAATCCCCTCAGATCAAATGAAAAGAAGCTTTCTTAGAAACTGGTTTGCGATGTGTGAAATCATCTCCCAGCGTCACACCGGCGTTTCGTGGGGCAGTCGTTTAACACTGTCTCTCAGGAACCCGAGAAGGGCTACTTTGGATGGAATTGAGGCCTACGCTGAGGAAGGACATATCCCCAATTAAAAACGTGAGAGAAGCTTTGTGAGACACTTCTCTGTGCTACGTGAATTCAACACACAGAGTTACAGCTGAATCTTCAGGAAGCAGTTTGCTACCACTGTTTTCCTGGAATCTGCAAGGCGATATTTGGGGGCGCATTCAGGGCCCATGGTGCAAACGGAAACGTCCTCAGATGATAACTAGAGAGAAGCCGTCTCAGACATTGCTTTGTGATGTTGAATTCCCCACACGGAGCGTCACCTTTACCATCTTGTAGCAGTATGCTAACACTGTTTTCATGGATTCCGCAAAGGGATATTTGGGAGCTCATTGAGGCCTATGGTGAAAAGGGAAATGTCCTCAGACAAAAACAGGAAAGAAGTGTTTTGAGAAACGGCGTCGGGATGTGTGAATGCAACTCACGGAGTTACAGTTTTCTCTTCAGTGATCAACTTGCTAACACAGTTTTCCTGAAATCTGCCATGGCATATTTCTTAGCGCAATGAAGCTTACAGAGGACATATCCTCAGATAAAATGAGAAAGAAGCTGTCTTAGAAACTGGATTGTGATGTGAGAATTCATCTCACAGAGTTACACGCCCCTTTCATGGAAGAGTCATTTAACACGGTCTTTGAGGAACCTGAGGAGGGCTACTTTGGTTCGAATTCAGGCCTACGCTGAAATACCCTCGATGCAAAACGTGAGCGAAGCTGCGTGAGAAACTTCTCTGTGATACGTGAATTCATCACACAGAGTTACAACCGAGTCTTCAGGAAGCCGTTCGCTAACACTGTTTCCGTGGAATCTGCAAAGTGATATTTGGGGGCGCATTGAGGCCCATGGTGAACACGGAGACATCCTCCGATAATAACTAGAAAGAAGCTGTCTCAGAAATTGCTCTGTGATGTTGAATCCACCACACAGAGATTCACCTTTACCTTCTCGTAGCGGTTTGCTAACACCGTTGCCGTGGATTCTGCAAAGTGATCTTTGGGAGCTCATTGTGGGCTACGGGGAACAGAAAATATCCTCAGATAAGAACCGGAAAGAAGCTTTCTGAGAAACTGCCTTGCGGTGTGTGAATGCGCCTCACGGAGTTACACTTTTCTCTTCAGTGATCAGTTTGCCAGCACCTCGTTTTCTTGAAGTTTGCGACGAGATACTTCTCAGCGCTATGCAGCTTACGGTGACAAAGGAAATATCCTCAGATAAGAAATGAAAGAAGCTTCCTCGGGAATTGCTTTCAGATACGAGACTTCAGCTCCCGGAGTTGCATCACTGGGTCTTGGAGCCGTTTCCTAGCACGGTTTTTGTGGATTCTGAGAACTCACAATTTCGGATGGGCTTGAAGAGTATAGGGGGACAGGAACTATCCTCCGAGAAAAACCGGAAGGAAGCTCTCTGAGAAACTGCTTCGTGATGTGTGAATTCATTTCACAGGGTTACACCACTCCTTCCTGGAGGAGTTTGCTAGCACTGTGTGTGTAGAATCTCACGAGTGATATCTTGGATAGCGTTGAATCCCATGGTGAATCGTGAAATCTCGAGACTCAGACAAATCCGCAGGGAGGATTCTCCTCAGAAACTCAAAGGAGTTTCTCCTCAGAAACTCCTTTGCTGTGGGTGAATTCGGCTCACAGAGTTCTATCATTGTTTCCATGGAGAAGCTTGCTAACAGTGTTTTCGCAGAACCTGCTCTAAGACACACAGTGGAGCTCCGAGACCACAAATAACCTCAGCTCGAAAACAAAAATATAGAAGCTTTCTGAGAAACTGCTTTGTGATGTGTGACTTCAACTCACTGAATTACACCTGTGCTTCATGGAGCCGTTGGCTACCCCTGTTTCTGTGGAATCTGGAAACTGATATTTCAGACCCCTTTGAGGACTACGGGGCCAAAGGAAATATCCTCCGTTACAAAGGAGAGGGAAGCTTTCTGAGAAACTTCTTTGTGATCTGTGAATTCATCTCACAGAATTGCAGCTTTCTCCTCCTGAAGCCCTTCGCGAAGACTGTTCTCGTGGAATTTGCAAAGCGATATTTGGGAGCTCATTGAGGGCTCCGGTGAAAAGGAAATAGCCTCAGATGCACACTGGCAAGAAGCTTTGTGAGAAACTGCATTGCGCTGTGTGAGTGCACCTCACAGAGTTACACTTTGCTCTTCAGTGATGAGTTTGACAAGACCGTTTCCTTGAAATCCGCAATGGGAGACTTCTTGGAGCTACGCAGCTTACCGTGACAAAGGAAGTATCCTCAGATAAAAATGACAGAAGCTTCCTCAGAAATTGCTTTCAGATACGTGACTTCATCTGACCGAGTTACATCACTGTTTCTTGGAGCCGTTCCCCAGCGCTGTTTTTGTGGATTCTGAGAACCGATATTTCGGATGGGTTTGGAGAGTGTGGGGAGAAAGGGAATATCCTCCGAGAAAAACCGGAGTGCAGCTTTCTGAGAAACAGCTTTGTGACGTGTGAGTTCATTTCAAAGGCTTACACCACTCTTGGGAGCCCACGGAGGGATATGGTGAAAAGAGAAACATCCTCAGATACAAACTGGAAAGAAGCCTTCGGAGAAACTGCATTGTGACATGTGAATGCGACTCCTAGACTTCCACGCACCTTTTCACTGACCCGTTTGCTAACACTGTTTGATTGCAATCTGCACTGGGCTATTTCTCAGCGCAATGAAGCTCATGGTGACCAAGGAACTATCGTGAAATGAAAACTGGAAAGAGGCTTTGTGAGAAACTTCTCAGTGAAAGGTGAATTCATCTCACAGAGTTCCCACTTAGTCTTCACGAAGCAGTTTGCTAACACCGTTTCCGTGGAATCTGCATAGTGCTATCTGGGAGCGCACTGAGGGCCCACGGTGAAAACGGAAACATCCTCAGGTCGTGACGAGAAAGAAGCTGTCTCCGAAATTGCTTTGTGATGTGTCAATTCACCACACAGAGATTCACCTTCCCTTCTTGTAGCAGTTGGCTAGCACTGTTTTCCTGGATTCCGCAAAGTGATATTTGGGAGCTCATTGAGGGCTACGGGGAAAAGGAAATAGCCTCCGATAAAAACTGGAAGGAAGCGTTCTGAGAAACTGCGTTGCGATGTGCGAATGCAACTCCCAGAGTGACACTTTTCTCTTCAGTGACCAGTTTGCTCACACAGTTTCCTTGAAATCTGCCTTGGGATGCTTCTTAGCGCAATGAAGCTTACGGGGACAAAGGAAATCCCCTCAGATCAAATGAAAAGAAGCTTTCTTAGAAACTGGTTTGCGATGTGTGAAATCATCTCCCAGCGTCACACCGGCGTTTCGTGGGGCAGTCGTTTAACACTGTCTCTCAGGAACCCGAGAAGGGCTACTTTGGATGGAATTGAGGCCTACGCTGAGGAAGGACATATCCCCAATTAAAAACGTGAGAGAAGCTTTGTGAGACACTTCTCTGTGCTACGTGAATTCAACACACAGAGTTACAGCTGAATCTTCAGGAAGCAGTTTGCTACCACTGTTTTCCTGGAATCTGCAAGGCGATATTTGGGGGCGCATTCAGGGCCCATGGTGCAAACGGAAACGTCCTCAGATGATAACTAGAGAGAAGCCGTCTCAGACATTGCTTTGTGATGTTGAATTCCCCACACGGAGCGTCACCTTTACCATCTTGTAGCAGTATGCTAACACTGTTTTCATGGATTCCGCAAAGGGATATTTGGGAGCTCATTGAGGCCTATGGTGAAAAGGGAAATGTCCTCAGACAAAAACAGGAAAGAAGTGTTTTGAGAAACGGCGTCGGGATGTGTGAATGCAACTCACGGAGTTACAGTTTTCTCTTCAGTGATCAACTTGCTAACACAGTTTTCCTGAAATCTGCCATGGCATATTTCTTAGCGCAATGAAGCTTACAGAGGACATATCCTCAGATAAAATGAGAAAGAAGCTGTCTTAGAAACTGGATTGTGATGTGAGAATTCATCTCACAGAGTTACACGCCCCTTTCATGGAAGAGTCATTTAACACGGTCTTTGAGGAACCTGAGGATGGCTACTTTGGTTCGAATTCAGGCCTACGCTGAAATACCCTCGATGCAAAACGTGAGCGAAGCTGCGTGAGAAACTTCTCTGTGATACGTGAATTCATCACACAGAGTTACAACCGAGTCTTCAGGAAGCCGTTCGCTAACACTGTTTCCGTGGAATCTGCAAAGTGATATTTGGGGGCGCATTGAGGCCCATGGTGAACACGGAGACATCCTCCGATAATAACTAGAAAGAAGCTGTCTCAGAAATTGCTCTGTGATGTTGAATCCACCACACAGAGATTCACCTTTACCTTCTCGTAGCGGTTTGCTAACACCGTTGCCGTGGATTCTGCAAAGTGATCTTTGGGAGCTCATTGTGGGCTACGGGGAACAGAAAATATCCTCAGATAAGAACCGGAAAGAAGCTTTCTGAGAAACTGCCTTGCGGTGTGTGAATGCGCCTCACGGAGTTACACTTTTCTCTTCAGTGATCAGTTTGCCAGCACCTCGTTTTCTTGAAGTTTGCGACGAGATACTTCTCAGCGCTATGCAGCTTACGGTGACAAAGGAAATATCCTCAGATAAGAAATGAAAGAAGCTTCCTCGGGAATTGCTTTCAGATACGAGACTTCAGCTCCCGGAGTTGCATCACTGGGTCTTGGAGCCGTTTCCTAGCACGGTTTTTGTGGATTCTGAGAACTCACAATTTCGGATGGGCTTGAAGAGTATAGGGGGACAGGAACTATCCTCCGAGGAAAACCGGAAGGAAGCTCTCTGAGAAACTGCTTCGTGATGTGTGAATTCATTTCACAGGGTTACACCACTCCTTCCTGGAGGAGTTTGCTAGCACTGTGTGTGTAGAATCTCACGAGTGATATCTTGGATAGCGTTGAATCCCATGGTGAATCGTGAAATCTCGAGACTCAGACAAATCCGCAGGGAGGATTCTCCTCAGAAACTCAAAGGAGTTTCTCCTCAGAAACTCCTTTGCTGTGGGTGAATTCGGCTCACAGAGTTCTATCATTGTTTCCATGGAGAAGCTTGCTAACAGTGTTTTCGCAGAACCTGCTCTAAGACACACAGTGGAGCTCCGAGACCACAAATAACCTCAGCTCGAAAACAAAAATATAGAAGCTTTCTGAGAAACTGCTTTGTGATGTGTGACTTCAACTCACTGAATTACACCTGTGCTTCATGGAGCCGTTGGCTACCCCTGTTTCTGTGGAATCTGGAAACTGATATTTCAGACCCCTTTGAGGACTACGGGGCCAAAGGAAATATCCTCCGTTACAAAGGAGAGGGAAGCTTTCTGAGAAACTTCTTTGTGATCTGTGAATTCATCTCACAGAATTGCAGCTTTCTCCTCCTGAAGCCCTTCGCGAAGACTGTTCTCGTGGAATTTGCAAAGCGATATTTGGGAGCTCATTGAGGGCTCCGGTGAAAAGGAAATAGCCTCAGATGCACACTGGCAAGAAGCTTTGTGAGAAACTGCATTGCGCTGTGTGAGTGCACCTCACACAGTTACACTTTTCTCTTCAGTGATGAGTTTGACAAGACCGTTTCCTTGAAATCCGCAATGGGAGACTTCTTGGAGCTACGCAGCTTACCGTGACAAAGGAAGTATCCTCAGATAAAAATGACAGAAGCTTCCTCAGAAATTGCTTTCAGATACGTGACTTCATCTGACCGAGTTACATCACTGTTTCTTGGAGCCGTTCCCCAGCGCTGTTTTTGTGGATTCTGAGAACCGATATTTCGGATGGGTTTGGAGAGTGTGGGGAGAAAGGGAATATCCTCCGAGAAAAACCGGAGTGCAGCTTTCTGAGAAACAGCTTTGTGACGTGTGAGTTCATTTCAAAGGCTTACACCACTCTTGGGAGCCCACGGAGGGATATGGTGAAAAGAGAAACGTCCTCAGATACAAACTGGAAAGAAGCCTTCGGAGAAACTGCATTGTGACATGTGAATGCGACTCCTAGACTTCCACGCACCTTTTCACTGACCCGTTTGCTAACACTGTTTGATTGCAATCTGCACTGGGCTATTTCTCAGCGCAATGAAGCTCATGGTGACCAAGGAACTATCGTGAAATGAAAACTGGAAAGAGGCTTTGTGAGAAACTTCTCAGTGAAACGTGAATTCATCTCACAGAGTTCCCACTTAGTCTTCACGAAGCAGTTTGCTAACACCGTTTCCGTGGAATCTGCATAGTGCTATCTGGGAGCGCACTGAGGGCCCACGGTGAAAACGGAAACATCCTCAGGTCGTGACGAGAAAGAAGCTGTCTCCGAAATTGCTTTGTGATGTGTCAATTCACCACACAGAGATTCACCTTCCCTTCTTGTAGCAGTTGGCTAGCACTGTTTTCCTGGATTCCGCAAAGTGATATTTGGGAGCTCATTGAGGGCTACGGGGAAAAGGAAATAGCCTCCGATAAAAACTGGAAGGAAGCGTTCTGAGAAACTGCGTTGCGATGTGCGAATGCAACTCCCAGAGTGACACTTTTCTCTTCAGTGACCAGTTTGCTCACACAGTTTCCTTGAAATCTGCCTTGGGATGCTTCTTAGCGCAATGAAGCTTACGGGGACAAAGGAAATCTCCTCAGATCAAATGAAAAGAAGCTTTCTTAGAAACTGGTTTGCGATGTGTGAAATCATCTCCCAGCGTCACACCGGCGTTTCGTGGGGCAGTCGTTTAACACTGTCTCTCAGGAACCCGAGAAGGGCTACTTTGGATGGAATTGAGGCCTACGCTGAGGAAGGACATATCCCCAATTAAAAACGTGAGAGAAGCTTTGTGAGACACTTCTCTGTGCTACGTGAATTCAACACACAGAGTTACAGCTGAATCTTCAGGAAGCAGTTTGCTACCACTGTTTTCCTGGAATCTGCAAGGCGATATTTGGGGGCGCATTCAGGGCCCATGGTGCAAACGGAAACGTCCTCAGATGATAACTAGAGAGAAGCCGTCTCAGACATTGCTTTGTGATGTTGAATTCCCCACACGGAGCGTCACCTTTACCATCTTGTAGCAGTATGCTAACACTGTTTTCATGGATTCCGCAAAGGGATATTTGGGAGCTCATTGAGGCCTATGGTGAAAAGGGAAATGTCCTCAGACAAAAACAGGAAAGAAGTGTTTTGAGAAACGGCGTCGGGATGTGTGAATGCAACTCACGGAGTTACAGTTTTCTCTTCAGTGATCAACTTGCTAACACAGTTTTCCTGAAATCTGCCATGGCATATTTCTTAGCGCAATGAAGCTTACAGAGGACATATCCTCAGATAAAATGAGAAAGAAGCTGTCTTAGAAACTGGATTGTGATGTGAGAATTCATCTCACAGAGTTACACGCCCCTTTCATGGAAGAGTCATTTAACACGGTCTTTGAGGAACCTGAGGAGGGCTACTTTGGTTCGAATTCAGGCCTACGCTGAAATACCCTCGATGCAAAACGTGAGCGAAGCTGCGTGAGAAACTTCTCTGTGATACGTGAATTCATCACACAGAGTTACAACCGAGTCTTCAGGAAGCCGTTCGCTAACACTGTTTCCGTGGAATCTGCAAAGTGATATTTGGGGGCGCATTGAGGCCCATGGTGAACACGGAGACATCCTCCGATAATAACTAGAAAGAAGCTGTCTCAGAAATTGCTCTGTGATGTTGAATCCACCACACAGAGATTCACCTTTACCTTCTCGTAGCGGTTTGCTAACACCGTTGCCGTGGATTCTGCAAAGTGATCTTTGGGAGCTCATTGTGGGCTACGGGGAACAGAAAATATCCTCAGATAAGAACCGGAAAGAAGCTTTCTGAGAAACTGCCTTGCGGTGTGTGAATGCGCCTCACGGAGTTACACTTTTCTCTTCAGTGATCAGTTTGCCAGCACCTCGTTTTCTTGAAGTTTGCGACGAGATACTTCTCAGCGCTATGCAGCTTACGGTGACAAAGGAAATATCCTCAGATAAGAAATGAAAGAAGCTTCCTCGGGAATTGCTTTCAGATACGAGACTTCAGCTCCCGGAGTTGCATCACTGGGTCTTGGAGCCGTTTCCTAGCACGGTTTTTGTGGATTCTGAGAACTCACAATTTCGGATGGGCTTGAAGAGTATAGGGGGACAGGAACTATCCTCCGAGAAAAACCGGAAGGAAGCTCTCTGAGAAACTGCTTCGTGATGTGTGAATTCATTTCACAGGGTTACACCACTCCTTCCTGGAGGAGTTTGCTAGCACTGTGTTTGTAGAATCTCACGAGTGATATCTTGGATAGCGTTGAATCCCATGGTGAATCGTGAAATCTCGAGACTCAGACAAATCCGCAGGGAGGATTCTCCTCAGAAACTCAAAGGAGTTTCTCCTCAGAAACTCCTTTGCTGTGGGTGAATTCGGCTCACAGAGTTCTATCATTGTTTCCATGGAGAAGCTTGCTAACAGTGTTTTCGCAGAACCTGCTCTAAGACACACAGTGGAGCTCCGAGACCACAAATAACCTCAGCTCGAAAACAAAAATATAGAAGCTTTCTGAGAAACTGCTTTGTGATGTGTGACTTCAACTCACTGAATTACACCTGTGCTTCATGGAGCCGTTGGCTACCCCTGTTTCTGTGGAATCTGGAAACTGATATTTCAGACCCCTTTGAGGACTACGGGGCCAAAGGAAATATCCTCCGTTACAAAGGAGAGGGAAGCTTTCTGAGAAACTTCTTTGTGATCTGTGAATTCATCTCACAGAATTGCAGCTTTCTCCTCCTGAAGCCCTTCGCGAAGACTGTTCTCGTGGAATTTGCAAAGCGATATTTGGGAGCTCATTGAGGGCTCCGGTGAAAAGGAAATAGCCTCAGATGCACACTGGCAAGAAGCTTTGTGAGAAACTGCATTGCGCTGTGTGAGTGCACCTCACAGAGTTACACTTTTCCCTTCAGTGATGAGTTTGACAAGACCGTTTCCTTGAAATCCGCAATGGGAGACTTCTTGGAGCTACGCAGCTTACCGTGACAAAGGAAGTATCCTCAGATAAAAATGACAGAAGCTTCCTCAGAAATTGCTTTCAGATACGTGACTTCATCTGACCGAGTTACATCACTGTTTCTTGGAGCCGTTCCCCAGCGCTGTTTTTGTGGATTCTGAGAACCGATATTTCGGATGGGTTTGGAGAGTGTGGGGAGAAAGGGAATATCCTCCGAGAAAAACCGGAGTGCAGCTTTCTGAGAAACAGCTTTGTGACGTGTGAGTTCATTTCAAAGGCTTACACCACTCTTGGGAGCCCACGGAGGGATATGGTGGAAAGAGAAACGTCCTCAGATACAAACTGGAAAGAAGCCTTCGGAGAAACTGCATTGTGACATGTGAATGCGACTCCTAGACTTCCACGCACCTTTTCACTGACCCGTTTGCTAACACTGTTTGATTGCAATCTGCACTGGGCTATTTCTCAGCGCAATGAAGCTCATGGTGACCAAGGAACTATCGTGAAATGAAAACTGGAAAGAGGCTTTGTGAGAAACTTCTCAGTGAAACGTGAATTCATCTCACAGAGTTCCCACTTAGTCTTCACGAAGCAGTTTGCTAACACCGTTTCCGTGGAATCTGCATAGTGCTATCTGGGAGCGCACTGAGGGCCCACGGTGAAAACGGAAACATCCTCAGGTCGTGACGAGAAAGAAGCTGTCTCCGAAATTGCTTTGTGATGTGTCAATTCACCACACAGAGATTCACCTTCCCTTCTTGTAGCAGTTGGCTAGCACTGTTTTCCTGGATTCCGCAAAGTGATATTTGGGAGCTCATTGAGGGCTACGGGGAAAAGGAAATAGCCTCCGATAAAAACTGGAAGGAAGCGTTCTGAGAAACTGCGTTGCGATGTGCGAATGCAACTCCCAGAGTGACACTTTTCTCTTCAGTGACCAGTTTGCTCACACAGTTTCCTTGAAATCTGCCTTGGGATGCTTCTTAGCGCAATGAAGCTTACGGGGACAAAGGAAATCTCCTCAGATCAAATGAAAAGAAGCTTTCTTAGAAACTGGTTTGCGATGTGTGAAATCATCTCCCAGCGTCACACCGGCGTTTCGTGGGGCAGTCGTTTAACACTGTCTCTCAGGAACCCGAGAAGGGCTACTTTGGATGGAATTGAGGCCTACGCTGAGGAAGGACATATCCCCAATTAAAAACGTGAGAGAAGCTTTGTGAGACACTTCTCTGTGCTACGTGAATTCAACACACAGAGTTACAGCTGAATCTTCAGGAAGCAGTTTGCTACCACTGTTTTCCTGGAATCTGCAAGGCGATATTTGGGGGCGCATTCAGGGCCCATGGTGCAAACGGAAACGTCCTCAGATGATAACTAGAGAGAAGCCGTCTCAGACATTGCTTTGTGATGTTGAATTCCCCACACGGAGCGTCACCTTTACCATCTTGTAGCAGTATGCTAACACTGTTTTCATGGATTCCGCAAAGGGATATTTGGGAGCTCATTGAGGCCTATGGTGAAAAGGGAAATGTCCTCAGACAAAAACAGGAAAGAAGTGTTTTGAGAAACGGCGTCGGGATGTGTGAATGCAACTCACAGAGTTACAGTTTTCTCTTCAGTGATCAACTTGCTAACACAGTTTTCCTGAAATCTGCCATGGCATATTTCTTAGCGCAATGAAGCTTACAGAGGACATATCCTCAGATAAAATGAGAAAGAAGCTGTCTTAGAAACTGGATTGTGATGTGAGAATTCATCTCACAGAGTTACACGCCCCTTTCATGGAAGAGTCATTTAACACGGTCTTTGAGGAACCTGAGGAGGGCTACTTTGGTTCGAATTCAGGCCTACGCTGAAATACCCTCGATGCAAAACGTGAGCGAAGCTGCGTGAGAAACTTCTCTGTGATACGTGAATTCATCACACAGACTTACAACCGAGTCTTCAGGAAGCCGTTCGCTAACACTGTTTCCGTGGAATCTGCAAAGTGATATTTGGGGGCGCATTGAGGCCCATGGTGAACACGGAGACATCCTCCGATAATAACTAGAAAGAAGCTGTCTCAGAAATTGCTCTGTGATGTTGAATCCACCACACAGAGATTCACCTTTACCTTCTCGTAGCGGTTTGCTAACACCGTTGCCGTGGATTCTGCAAAGTGATCTTTGGGAGCTCATTGTGGGCTACGGGGAACAGAAAATATCCTCAGATAAGAACCGGAAAGAAGCTTTCTGAGAAACTGCCTTGCGGTGTGTGAATGCGCCTCACGGAGTTACACTTTTCTCTTCAGTGATCAGTTTGCCAGCACCTCGTTTTCTTGAAGTTTGCGACGAGATACTTCTCAGCGCTATGCAGCTTACGGTGACAAAGGAAATATCCTCAGATAAGAAATGAAAGAAGCTTCCTCGGGAATTGCTTTCAGATACGAGACTTCAGCTCCCGGAGTTGCATCACTGGGTCTTGGAGCCGTTTCCTAGCACGGTTTTTGTGGATTCTGAGAACTCATAATTTCGGATGGGCTTGAAGAGTATAGGGGGACAGGAACTATCCTCCGAGAAAAACCGGAAGGAAGCTCTCTGAGAAACTGCTTCGTGATGTGTGAATTCATTTCACAGGGTTACACCACTCCTTCCTGGAGGAGTTTGCTAGCACTGTGTTTGTAGACTCTCACGAGTGATATCTTGGATAGCGTTGAATCCCATGGTGAATCGTGAAATCTCGAGACTCAGACAAATCCGCAGGGAGGATTCTCCTCAGAAACTCAAAGGAGTTTCTCCTCAGAAACTCCTTTGCTGTGGGTGAATTCGGCTCACAGAGTTCTATCATTGTTTCCATGGAGAAGCTTGCTAACAGTGTTTTCGCAGAACCTGCTCTAAGACACACAGTGGAGCTCCGAGACCACAAATAACCTCAGCTCGAAAACAAAAATATAGAAGCTTTCTGAGAAACTGCTTTGTGATGTGTGACTTCAACTCACTGAATTACACCTGTGCTTCATGGAGCCGTTGGCTACCCCTGTTTCTGTGGAATCTGGAAACTGATATTTCAGACCCCTTTGAGGACTACGGGGCCAAAGGAAATATCCTCCGTTACAAAGGAGAGGGAAGCTTTCTGAGAAACTTCTTTGTGATCTGTGAATTCATCTCACAGAATTGCAGCTTTCTCCTCCTGAAGCCCTTCGCGAAGACTGTTCTCGTGGAATTTGCAAAGCGATATTTGGGAGCTCATTGAGGGCTCCAGTGAAAAGGAAATAGCCTCAGATGCACACTGGCAAGAAGCTTTGTGAGAAACTGCATTGCGCTGTGTGAGTGCACCTCACAGAGTTACACTTTTCTCTTCAGTGATGAGTTTGACAAGACCGTTTCCTTGAAATCCGCAATGGGAGACTTCTTGGAGCTACGCAGCTTACCGTGACAAAGGAAGTATCCTCAGATAAAAATGACAGAAGCTTCCTCAGAAATTGCTTTCAGATACGTGACTTCATCTGACCGAGTTACATCACTGTTTCTTGGAGCCGTTCCCCAGCGCTGTTTTTGTGGATTCTGAGAACCGATATTTCGGATGGGTTTGGAGAGTGTGGGGAGAAAGGGAATATCCTCCGAGAAAAACCGGAGTGCAGCTTTCTGAGAAACAGCTTTGTGACGTGTGAGTTCATTTCAAAGGCTTACACCACTCTTGGGAGCCCACGGAGGGATATGGTGAAAAGAGAAACGTCCTCAGATACAAACTGGAAAGAAGCCTTCGGAGAAACTGCATTGTGACATGTGAATGCGACTCCTAGACTTCCACGCACCTTTTCACTGACCCGTTTGCTAACACTGTTTGATTGCAATCTGCACTGGGCTATTTCTCAGCGCAATGAAGCTCATGGTGACCAAGGAACTATCGTGAAATGAAAACTGGAAAGAGGCTTTGTGAGAAACTTCTCAGTGAAACGTGAATTCATCTCACAGAGTTCCCACTTAGTCTTCACGAAGCAGTTTGCTAACACCGTTTCCGTGGAATCTGCATAGTGCTATCTGGGAGCGCACTGAGGGCCCACGGTGAAAACGGAAACATCCTCAGGTCGTGACGAGAAAGAAGCTGTCTCCGAAATTGCTTTGTGATGTGTCAATTCACCACACAGAGATTCACCTTCCTTTCTTGTAGCAGTTGGCTAGCACTGTTTTCCTGGATTCCGCAAAGTGATATTTGGGAGCTCATTGAGGGCTACGGGGAAAAGGAAATAGCCTCCGATAAAAACTGGAAGGAAGCGTTCTGAGAAACTGCGTTGCGATGTGCGAATGCAACTCCCAGAGTGACACTTTTCTCTTCAGTGACCAGTTTGCTCACACAGTTTCCTTGAAATCTGCCTTGGGATGCTTCTTAGCGCAATGAAGCTTACGGGGACAAAGGAAATCTCCTCAGATCAAATAAAAAGAAGCTTTCTTAGAAACTGGTTTGCGATGTGTGAAATCATCTCCCAGCGTCACACCGGCGTTTCGTGGGGCAGTCGTTTAACACTGTCTCTCAGGAACCCGAGAAGGGCTACTTTGGATGGAATTGAGGCCTACGCTGAGGAAGGACATATCCCCAATTAAAAACGTGAGAGAAGCTTTGTGAGACACTTCTCTGTGCTACGTGAATTCAACACACAGAGTTACAGCTGAATCTTCAGGAAGCAGTTTGCTACCACTGTTTTCCTGGAATCTGCAAGGCGATATTTGGGGGCGCATTCAGGGCCCATGGTGCAAACGGAAACGTCCTCAGATGATAACTAGAGAGAAGCCGTCTCAGACATTGCTTTGTGATGTTGAATTCCCCACACGGAGCGTCACCTTTACCATCTTGTAGCAGTATGCTAACACTGTTTTCATGGATTCCGCAAAGGGATATTTGGGAGCTCATTGAGGCCTATGGTGAAAAGGGAAATGTCCTCAGACAAAAACAGGAAAGAAGTGTTTTGAGAAACGGCGTCGGGATGTGTGAATGCAACTCACGGAGTTACAGTTTTCTCTTCAGTGATCAACTTGCTAACACAGTTTTCCTGAAATCTGCCATGGCATATTTCTTAGCGCAATGAAGCTTACAGAGGACATATCCTCAGATAAAATGAGAAAGAAGCTGTCTTAGAAACTGGATTGTGATGTGAGAATTCATCTCACAGAGTTACACGCCCCTTTCATGGAAGAGTCATTTAACACGGTCTTTGAGGAACCTGAGGAGGGCTACTTTGGTTCGAATTCAGGCCTACGCTGAAATACCCTCGATGCAAAACGTGAGCGAAGCTGCGTGAGAAAATTCTCTGTGATACGTGAATTCATCACACAGAGTTACAACCGAGTCTTCAGGAAGCCGTTTGCTAACACTGTTTCCGTGGAATCTGCAAAGTGATATTTGCGGGCTCATTGAGGCCCATGGTGAACACGGAGACATCCTCCGATAATAACTAGAAAGAAGCTGTCTCAGAAATTGCTCTGTGATGTTGAATCCACCACACAGAGATTCACCTTTACCTTCTCGTAGCGGTTTGCTAACACCGTTGCCGTGGATTCTGCAAAGTGATCTTTGGGAGCTCATTGTGGGCTACGGGGAACAGAAAATATCCTCAGATAAGAACCGGAAAGAAGCTTTCTGAGAAACTGCCTTGCGGTGTGTGAATGCGCCTCACGGAGTTACACTTTTCTCTTCAGTGATCAGTTTGCCAGCACCTCGTTTTCTTGAAGTTTGCGACGAGATACTTCTCAGCGCTATGCAGCTTACGGTGACAAAGGAAATATCCTCAGATAAGAAATGAAAGAAGCTTCCTCGGGAATCGCTTTCAGATACGAGACTTCAGCTCCCGGAGTTGCATCACTGGGTCTTGGAGCCGTTTCCTAGCACGGTTTTTGTGGATTCTGAGAACTCATAATTTCGGATGGGCTTGAAGAGTATAGGGGGACAGGAACTATCCTCCGAGAAAAACCGGAAGGAAGCTCTCTGAGAAACTGCTTCATGATGTGTGAATTCATTTCACAGGGTTACACCACTCCTTCCTGGAGGAGTTTGCTAGCACTGTGTTTGTAGAATCTCACGAGTGATATCTTGGATAGCGTTGAATCCCATGGTGAATCGTGAAATCTCGAGACTCAGACAAATCCGCAGGGAGGATTCTCCTCAGAAACTCCTTTGCTGTGGGTGAATTCGGCTCACAGAGTTCTATCATTGTTTCCATGGAGAAGCTTGCTAACAGTGTTTTCGCAGAACCTGCTCTAAGACACACAGTGGAGCTCCGAGACCACAAATAACCTCAGCTCGAAAACAAAAATATAGAAGCTTTCTGAGAAACTGCTTTGTGATGTGTGACTTCAACTCACTGAATTACACCTGTGCTTCATGGAGCCGTTGGCTACCCCTGTTTCTGTGGAATCTGGAAACTGATATTTCAGACCCCTTTGAGGACTACGGGGCCAAAGGAAATATCCTCCGTTACAAAGGAGAGGGAAGCTTTCTGAGAAACTTCTTTGTGATCTGTGAATTCATCTCACAGAATTGCAGCTTTCTCCTCCTGAAGCCCTTCGCGAAGACTGTTCTCGTGGAATTTGCAAAGCGATATTTGGGAGCTCATTGAGGGCTCCGGTGAAAAGGAAATAGCCTCAGATGCACACTGGCAAGAAGCTTTGTGAGAAACTGCATTGCGCTGTGTGAGTGCACCTCACACAGTTACACTTTTCTCTTCAGTGATGAGTTTGACAAGACCGTTTCCTTGAAATCCGCAATGGGAGACTTCTTGGAGCTACGCAGCTTACCGTGACAAAGGAAGTATCCTCAGATAAAAATGACAGAAGCTTCCTCAGAAATTGCTTTCAGATACGTGACTTCATCTGACCGAGTTACATCACTGTTTCTTGGAGCCGTTCCCCAGCGCTGTTTTTGTGGATTCTGAGAACCGATATTTCGGATGGGTTTGGAGAGTGTGGGGAGAAAGGGAATATCCTCCGAGAAAAACCGGAGTGCAGCTTTCTGAGAAACAGCTTTGTGACGTGTGAGTTCATTTCAAAGGCTTACACCACTCTTGGGAGCCCACGGAGGGATATGGTGAAAAGAGAAACGTCCTCAGATACAAACTGGAAAGAAGCCTTCGGAGAAACTGCATTGTGACATGTGAATGCGACTCCTAGACTTCCACGCACCTTTTCACTGACCCGTTTGCTAACACTGTTTGATTGCAATCTGCACTGGGCTATTTCTCAGCGCAATGAAGCTCATGGTGACCAAGGAACTATCGTGAAATGAAAACTGGAAAGAGGCTTTGTGAGAAACTTCTCAGTGAAACGTGAATTCATCTCACAGAGTTCCCACTTAGTCTTCACGAAGCAGTTTGCTAACACCGTTTCCGTGGAATCTGCATAGTGCTATCTGGGAGCGCACTGAGGGCCCACGGTGAAAACGGAAACATCCTCAGGTCGTGACGAGAAAGAAGCTGTCTCCGAAATTGCTTTGTGATGTGTCAATTCACCACACAGAGATTCACCTTCCCTTCTTGTAGCAGTTGGCTAGCACTGTTTTCCTGGATTCCGCAAAGTGATATTTGGGAGCTCATTGAGGGCTACGGGGAAAAGGAAATAGCCTCCGATAAAAACTGGAAGGAAGCGTTCTGAGAAACTGCGTTGCGATGTGCGAATGCAACTCCCAGAGTGACACTTTTCTCTTCAGTGACCAGTTTGCTCACACAGTTTCCTTGAAATCTGCCTTGGGATGCTTCTTAGCACAATGAAGCTTACGGGGACAAAGGAAATCTCCTCAGATCAAATGAAAAGAAGCTTTCTTAGAAACTGGTTTGCGATGTGTGAAATCATCTCCCAGCGTCACACCGGCGTTTCGTGGGGCAGTCGTTTAACACTGTCTCTCAGGAACCCGAGAAGGGCTACTTTGGATGGAATTGAGGCCTACGCTGAGGAAGGACATATCCCCAATTAAAAACGTGAGAGAAGCTTTGTGAGACACTTCTCTGTGCTACGTGAATTCAACACACAGAGTTACAGCTGAATCTTCAGGAAGCAGTTTGCTACCACTGTTTTCCTGGAATCTGCAAGGCGATATTTGGGGGCGCATTCAGGGCCCATGGTGCAAACGGAAACGTCCTCAGATGATAACTAGAAAGAAGCCGTCTCAGACATTGCTTTGTGATGTTGAATTCCCCACACGGAGCGTCACCTTTACCATCTTGTAGCAGTATGCTAACACTGTTTTCATGGATTCCGCAAAGGGATATTTGGGAGCTCATTGAGGCCTATGGTGAAAAGGGAAATGTCCTCAGACAAAAACAGGAAAGAAGTGTTTTGAGAAACGGCGTCGGGATGTGTGAATGCAACTCACGGAGTTACAGTTTTCTCTTCAGTGATCAACTTGCTAACACAGTTTTCCTGAAATCTGCCATGGCATATTTCTTAGCGCAATGAAGCTTACAGAGGACATATCCTCAGATAAAATGAGAAAGAAGCTGTCTTAGAAACTGGATTGTGATGTGAGAATTCATCTCACAGAGTTACACGCCCCTTTCATGGAAGAGTCATTTAACACGGTCTTTGAGGAACCTGAGGAGGGCTACTTTGGTTCGAATTCAGGCCTACGCTGAAATACCCTCGATGCAAAACGTGAGCGAAGCTGCGTGAGAAACTTCTCTGTGATACGTGAATTCATCACACAGAGTTACAACCGAGTCTTCAGGAAGCCGTTCGCTAACACTGTTTCCGTGGAATCTGCAAAGTGATATTTGCGGGCGCATTGAGGCCCATGGTGAACACGGAGACATCCTCCGATAATAACTAGAAAGAAGCTGTCTCAGAAATTGCTCTGTGATGTTGAATCCACCACACAGAGATTCACCTTTACCTTCTCGTAGCGGTTTGCTAACACCGTTGCCGTGGATTCTGCAAAGTGATCTTTGGGAGCTCATTGTGGGCTACGGGGAACAGAAAATATCCTCAGATAAGAACCGGAAAGAAGCTTTCTGAGAAACTGCCTTGCGGTGTGTGAATGCGCCTCACGGAGTTACACTTTTCTCTTCAGTGATCAGTTTGCCAGCACCTCGTTTTCTTGAAGTTTGCGACGAGATACTTCTCAGCGCTATGCAGCTTATGGTGACAAAGGAAATATCCTCAGATAAGAAATGAATGAAGCTTCCTCGGGAATCGCTTTCAGATACGAGACTTCAGCTCCCGGAGTTGCATCACTGGGTCTTGGAGCCGTTTCCTAGCACGGTTTTTGTGGATTCTGAGAACTCATAATTTCGGATGGGCTTGAAGAGTATAGGGGGACAGGAACTATCCTCCGAGAAAAACCGGAAGGAAGCTCTCTGAGAAACTGCTTCGTGATGTGTGAATTCATTTCACAGGGTTACACCACTCCTTCCTGGAGGAGTTTGCTAGCACTGTGTGTGTAGAATCTCACGAGTGATATCTTGGATAGCGTTGAATCCCATGGTGAATCGTGAAATCTCGAGACTCAGACAAATCCGCAGGGAGGATTCTCCTCAGAAACTCAAAGGAGTTTCTCCTCAGAAACTCCTTTGCTGTGGGTGAATTCGGCTCAAAGAGTTCTATCATTGTTTCCATGGAGAAGCTTGCTAACAGTGTTTTCGCAGAACCTGCTCTAAGACACACAGTGGAGCTCCGAGACCACAAATAACCTCAGCTCGAAAACAAAAATATAGAAGCTTTCTGAGAAACTGCTTTGTGATGTGTGACTTCAACTCACTGAATTACACCTGTGCTTCATGGAGCCGTTGGCTACCCCTGTTTCTGTGGAATCTGGAAACTGATATTTCAGACCCCTTTGAGGACTACGGGGCCAAAGGAAATATCCTCCGTTACAAAGGAGAGGGAAGCTTTCTGAGAAACTTCTTTGTGATCTGTGAATTCATCTCACAGAATTGCAGCTTTCTCCTCCTGAAGCCCTTCGCGAAGACTGTTCTCGTGGAATTTGCAAAGCGATATTTGGGAGCTCATTGAGGGCTCCGGTGAAAAGGAAATAGCCTCAGATGCACACTGGCAAGAAGCTTTGTGAGAAACTGCATTGCGCTGTGTGAGTGCACCTCACACAGTTACACTTTTCTCTTCAGTGATGAGTTTGACAAGACCGTTTCCTTGAAATCCGCAATGGGAGACTTCTTGGAGCTACGCAGCTTACCGTGACAAAGGAAGTATCCTCAGATAAAAATGACAGAAGCTTCCTCAGAAATTGCTTTCAGATACGTGACTTCATCTGACCGAGTTACATCACTGTTTCTTGGAGCCGTTCCCCAGCGCTGTTTTTGTGGATTCTGAGAACCGATATTTCGGATGGGTTTGGAGAGTGTGGGGAGAAAGGGAATATCCTCCGAGAAAAACCGGAGTGCAGCTTTCTGAGAAACAGCTTTGTGACGTGTGAGTTCATTTCAAAGGCTTACACCACTCTTGGGAGCCCACGGAGGGATATGGTGAAAAGAGAAACGTCCTCAGATACAAACTGGAAAGAAGCCTTCGGAGAAACTGCATTGTGACATGTGAATGCGACTCCTAGACTTCCACGCACCTTTTCACTGACCCGTTTGCTAACACTGTTTGATTGCAATCTGCACTGGGCTATTTCTCAGCGCAATGAAGCTCATGGTGACCAAGGAACTATCGTGAAATGAAAACTGGAAAGAGGCTTTGTGAGAAACTTCTCAGTGAAACGTGAATTCATCTCACAGAGTTCCCACTTAGTCTTCACGAAGCAGTTTGCTAACACCGTTTCCGTGGAATCTGCATAGTGCTATCTGGGAGCGCACTGAGGGCCCACGGTGAAAACGGAAACATCCTCAGGTCGTGACGAGAAAGAAGCTGTCTCCGAAATTGCTTTGTGATGTGTCAATTCACCACACAGAGATTCACCTTCCCTTCTTGTAGCAGTTGGCTAGCACTGTTTTCCTGGATTCCGCAAAGTGATATTTGGGAGCTCATTGAGGGCTACGGGGAAAAGGAAATAGCCTCCGATAAAAACTGGAAGGAAGCGTTCTGAGAAACTGCGTTGCGATGTGCGAATGCAACTCCCAGAGTGACACTTTTCTCTTCAGTGACCAGTTTGCTCACACAGTTTCCTTGAAATCTGCCTTGGGATGCTTCTTAGCGCAATGAAGCTTACGGGGACAAAGGAAATCTCCTCAGATCAAATGAAAAGAAGCTTTCTTAGAAACTGGTTTGCGATGTGTGAAATCATCTCCCAGCGTCACACCGGCGTTTCGTGGGGCAGTCGTTTAACACTGTCTCTCAGGAACCCGAGAAGGGCTACTTTGGATGGAATTGAGGCCTACGCTGAGGAAGGACATATCCCCAATTAAAAACGTGAGAGAAGCTTTGTGAGACACTTCTCTGTGCTACGTGAATTCAACACACAGAGTTACAGCTGAATCTTCAGGAAGCAGTTTGCTACCACTGTTTTCCTGGAATCTGCAAGGCGATATTTGGGGGCGCATTCAGGGCCCATGGTGCAAACGGAAACGTCCTCAGATGATAACTAGAGAGAAGCCGTCTCAGACATTGCTTTGTGATGTTGAATTCCCCACACGGAGCGTCACCTTTACCATCTTGTAGCAGTATGCTAACACTGTTTTCATGGATTCCGCAAAGGGATATTTGGGAGCTCATTGAGGCCTATGGTGAAAAGGGAAATGTCCTCAGACAAAAACAGGAAAGAAGTGTTTTGAGAAACGGCGTCGGGATGTGTGAATGCAACTCACGGAGTTACAGTTTTCTCTTCAGTGATCAACTTGCTAACACAGTTTTCCTGAAATCTGCCATGGCATATTTCTTAGCGCAATGAAGCTTACAGAGGACATATCCTCAGATAAAATGAGAAAGAAGCTGTCTTAGAAACTGGATTGTGATGTGAGAATTCATCTCACAGAGTTACACGCCCCTTTCATGGAAGAGTCATTTAACACGGTCTTTGAGGAACCTGAGGAGGGCTACTTTGGTTCGAATTCAGGCCTACGCTGAAATACCCTCGATGCAAAACGTGAGCGAAGCTGCGTGAGAAACTTCTCTGTGATACGTGAATTCATCACACAGAGTTACAACCGAGTCTTCAGGAAGCCGTTCGCTAACACTGTTTCCGTGGAATCTGCAAAGTGATATTTGCGGGCGCATTGAGGCCCATGGTGAACACGGAGACATCCTCCGATAATAACTAGAAAGAAGCTGTCTCAGAAATTGCTCTGTGATGTTGAATCCACCACACAGAGATTCACCTTTACCTTCTCGTAGCGGTTTGCTAACACCGTTGCCGTGGATTCTGCAAAGTGATCTTTGGGAGCTCATTGTGGGCTACGGGGAACAGAAAATATCCTCAGATAAGAACCGGAAAGAAGCTTTCTGAGAAACTGCCTTGCGGTGTGTGAATGCGCCTCACGGAGTTACACTTTTCTCTTCAGTGATCAGTTTGCCAGCACCTCGTTTTCTTGAAGTTTGCGACGAGATACTTCTCAGCGCTATGCAGCTTACGGTGACAAAGGAAATATCCTCAGATAAGAAATGAAAGAAGCTTCCTCGGGAATTGCTTTCAGATACGAGACTTCAGCTCCCGGAGTTGCATCACTGGGTCTTGGAGCCGTTTCCTAGCACGGTTTTTGTGGATTCTGAGAACTCACAATTTCGGATGGGCTTGAAGAGTATAGGGGGACAGGAACTATCCTCCGAGAAAAACCGGAAGGAAGCTCTCTGAGAAACTGCTTCGTGATGTGTGAATTCATTTCACAGGGTTACACCACTCCTTCCTGGAGGAGTTTGCTAGCACTGTGTGTGTAGAATCTCACGAGTGATATCTTGGATAGCGTTGAATCCCATGGTGAATCGTGAAATCTCGAGACTCAGACAAATCCGCAGGGAGGATTCTCCTCAGAAACTCAAAGGAGTTTCTCCTCAGAAACTCCTTTGCTGTGGGTGAATTCGGCTCACAGAGTTCTATCATTGTTTCCATGGAGAAGCTTGCTAACAGTGTTTTCGCAGAACCTGCTCTAAGACACACAGTGGAGCTCCGAGACCACAAATAACCTCAGCTCGAAAACAAAAATATAGAAGCTTTCTGAGAAACTGCTTTGTGATGTGTGACTTCAACTCACTGAATTACACCTGTGCTTCATGGAGCCGTTGGCTACCCCTGTTTCTGTGGAATCTGGAAACTGATATTTCAGACCCCTTTGAGGACTACGGGGCCAAAGGAAATATCCTCCGTTACAAAGGAGAGGGAAGCTTTCTGAGAAACTTCTTTGTGATCTGTGAATTCATCTCACAGAATTGCAGCTCTCTCCTCCTGAAGCCCTTCGCGAAGACTGTTCTCGTGGAATTTGCAAAGCGATATTTGGGAGCTCATTGAGGGCTCCGGTGAAAAGGAAATAGCCTCAGATGCACACTGGCAAGAAGCTTTGTGAGAAACTGCATTGCGCTGTGTGAGTGCACCTCACACAGTTACACTTTTCTCTTCAGTGATGAGTTTGACAAGACCGTTTCCTTGAAATCCGCAATGGGAGACTTCTTGGAGCTACGCAGCTTACCGTGACAAAGGAAGTATCCTCAGATAAAAATGACAGAAGCTTCCTCAGAAATTGCTTTCAGATACGTGACTTCATCTGACCGAGTTACATCACTGTTTCTTGGAGCCGTTCCCCAGCGCTGTTTTTGTGGATTCTGAGAACCGATATTTCGGATGGGTTTGGAGAGTGTGGGGAGAAAGGGAATATCCTCCGAGAAAAACCGGAGTGCAGCTTTCTGAGAAACAGCTTTGTGACGTGTGAGTTCATTTCAAAGGCTTACACCACTCTTGGGAGCCCACGGAGGGATATGGTGAAAAGAGAAACGTCCTCAGATACAAACTGGAAAGAAGCCTTCGGAGAAACTGCATTGTGACATGTGAATGCGACTCCTAGACTTCCACGCACCTTTTCACTGACCCGTTTGCTAACACTGTTTGATTGCAATCTGCACTGGGCTATTTCTCAGCGCAATGAAGCTCATGGTGACCAAGGAACTATCGTGAAATGAAAACTGGAAAGAGGCTTTGTGAGAAACTTCTCAGTGAAACGTGAATTCATCTCACAGAGTTCCCACTTAGTCTTCACGAAGCAGTTTGCTAACACCGTTTCCGTGGAATCTGCATAGTGCTATCTGGGAGCGCACTGAGGGCCCACGGTGAAAACGGAAACATCCTCAGGTCGTGACGAGAAAGAAGCTGTCTCCGAAATTGCTTTGTGATGTGTCAATTCACCACACAGAGATTCACCTTCCTTTCTTGTAGCAGTTGGCTAGCACTGTTTTCCTGGATTCCGCAAAGTGATATTTGGGAGCTCATTGAGGGCTACGGGGAAAAGGAAATAGCCTCCGATAAAAACTGGAAGGAAGCGTTCTGAGAAACTGCGTTGCGATGTGCGAATGCAAATCCCAGAGTGACACTTTTCTCTTCAGTGACCAGTTTGCTCACACAGTTTCCTTGAAATCTGCCTTGGGATGCTTCTTAGCGCAATGAAGCTTACGGGGACAAAGGAAATCTCCTCAGATCAAATGAAAAGAAGCTTTCTTAGAAACTGGTTTGCGATGTGTGAAATCATCTCCCAGCGTCACACCGGCGTTTCGTGGGGCAGTCGTTTAACACTGTCTCTCAGGAACCCGAGAAGGGCTACTTTGGATGGAATTGAGGCCTACGCTGAGGAAGGACATATCCCCAATTAAAAACGTGAGAGAAGCTTTGTGAGACACTTCTCTGTGCTACGTGAATTCAACACACAGAGTTACAGCTGAATCTTCAGGAAGCAGTTTGCTACCACTGTTTTCCTGGAATCTGCAAGGCGATATTTGGGGGCGCATTCAGGGCCCATGGTGCAAACGGAAACGTCCTCAGATGATAACTAGAAAGAAGCCGTCTCAGACATTGCTTTGTGATGTTGAATTCCCCACACGGAGCGTCACCTCTACCATCTTGTAGCAGTATGCTAACACTGTTTTCATGGATTCCGCAAAGGGATATTTGGGAGCTCATTGAGGCCTATGGTGAAAAGGGAAATGTCCTCAGACAAAAACAGGAAAGAAGTGTTTTGAGAAACGGCGTCGGGATGTGTGAATGCAACTCACGGAGTTACAGTTTTCTCTTCAGTGATCAACTAGCTAACACAGTTTTCCTGAAATCTGCCATGGCATATTTCTTAGCGCAATGAAGCTTACAGAGGACATATCCTCAGATAAAATGAGAAAGAAGCTGTCTTAGAAACTGGATTGTGATGTGAGAATTCATCTCACAGAGTTACACGCCCCTTTCATGGAAGAGTCATTTAACACGGTCTTTGAGGAACCTGAGGATGGCTACTTTGGTTCGAATTCAGGCCTACGCTGAAATACCCTCGATGCAAAACGTGAGCGAAGCTGCCTGAGAAACTTCTCTGTGATACGTGAATTCATCACACAGAGTTACAACCGAGTCTTCAGGAAGCCGTTCGCTAACACTGTTTCCGTGGAATCTGCAAAGTGATATTTGGGGGCGCATTGAGGCCCATGGTGAACACGGAGACATCCTCCGATAATAACTAGAAAGAAGCTGTCTCAGAAATTGCTCTGTGATGTTGAATCCACCACACAGAGATTCACCTTTACCTTCTCGTAGCGGTTTGCTAACACCGTTGCCGTGGATTCTGCAAAGTGATCTTTGGGAGCTCATTGTGGGCTACGGGGAACAGAAAATATCCTCAGATAAGAACCGGAAAGAAGCTTTCTGAGAAACTGCCTTGCGGTGTGTGAATGCGCCTCACGGAGTTACACTTTTCTCTTCAGTGATCAGTTTGCCAGCACCTCGTTTTCTTGAAGTTTGCGACGAGATACTTCTCAGCGCTATGCAGCTTACGGTGACAAAGGAAATATCCTCAGATAAGAAATGAAAGAAGCTTCCTCGGGAATTGCTTTCAGATACGAGACTTCAGCTCCCGGAGTTGCATCACTGGGTCTTGGAGCCGTTTCCTAGCACGGTTTTTGTGGATTCTGAGAACTCATAATTTCGGATGGGCTTGAAGAGTATAGGGGGACAGGAACTATCCTCCGAGAAAAACCGGAAGGAAGCTCTCTGAGAAACTGCTTCGTGATGTGTGAATTCATTTCACAGGGTTACACCACTCCTTCCTGGAGGAGTTTGCTAGCACTGTGTTTGTAGACTCTCACGAGTGATATCTTGGATAGCGTTGAATCCCATGGTGAATCGTGAAATCTCGAGACTCAGACAAATCCGCAGGGAGGATTCTCCTCAGAAACTCAAAGGAGTTTCTCCTCAGAAACTCCTTTGCTGTGGGTGAATTCGGCTCACAGAGTTCTATCATTGTTTCCATGGAGAAGCTTGCTAACAGTGTTTTCGCAGAACCTGCTCTAAGACACACAGTGGAGCTCCGAGACCACAAATAACCTCAGCTCGAAAACAAAAATATAGAAGCTTTCTGAGAAACTGCTTTGTGATGTGTGACTTCAACTCACTGAATTACACCTGTGCTTCATGGAGCCGTTGGCTACCCCTGTTTCTGTGGAATCTGGAAACTGATATTTCAGACCCCTTTGAGGACTACGGGGCCAAAGGAAATATCCTCCGTTACAAAGGAGAGGGAAGCTTTCTGAGAAACTTCTTTGTGATCTGTGAATTCATCTCACAGAATTGCAGCTCTCTCCTCCTGAAGCCCTTCGCGAAGACTGTTCTCGTGGAATTTGCAAAGCGATATTTGGGAGCTCATTGAGGGCTCCGGTGAAAAGGAAATAGCCTCAGATGCACACTGGCAAGAAGCTTTGTGAGAAACTGCATTGCGCTGTGTGAGTGCACCTCACACAGTTACACTTTTCTCTTCAGTGATGAGTTTGACAAGACCGTTTCCTTGAAATCCGCAATGGGAGACTTCTTGGAGCTACGCAGCTTACCGTGACAAAGGAAGTATCCTCAGATAAAAATGACAGAAGCTTCCTCAGAAATTGCTTTCAGATACGTGACTTCATCTGACCGAGTTACATCACTGTTTCTTGGAGCCGTTCCCCAGCGCTGTTTTTGTGGATTCTGAGAACCGATATTTCGGATGGGTTTGGAGAGTGTGGGGAGAAAGGGAATATCCTCCGAGAAAAACCGGAGTGCAGCTTTCTGAGAAACAGCTTTGTGACGTGTGAGTTCATTTCAAAGGCTTACACCACTCTTGGGAGCCCACGGAGGGATATGGTGAAAAGAGAAACGTCCTCAGATACAAACTGGAAAGAAGCCTTCGGAGAAACTGCATTGTGACATGTGAATGCGACTCCTAGACTTCCACGCACCTTTTCACTGACCCGTTTGCTAACACTGTTTGATTGCAATCTGCACTGGGCTATTTCTCAGCGCAATGAAGCTCATGGTGACCAAGGAACTATCGTGAAATGAAAACTGGAAAGAGGCTTTGTGAGAAACTTCTCAGTGAAACGTGAATTCATCTCACAGAGTTCCCACTTAGTCTTCACGAAGCAGTTTGCTAACACCGTTTCCGTGGAATCTGCATAGTGCTATCTGGGAGCGCACTGAGGGCCCACGGTGAAAACGGAAACATCCTCAGGTCGTGACGAGAAAGAAGCTGTCTCCGAAATTGCTTTGTGATGTGTCAATTCACCACACAGAGATTCACCTTCCCTTCTTGTAGCAGTTGGCTAGCACTGTTTTCCTGGATTCCGCAAAGTGATATTTGGGAGCTCATTGAGGGCTACGGGGAAAAGGAAATAGCCTCCGATAAAAACTGGAAGGAAGCGTTCTGAGAAACTGCGTTGCGATGTGCGAATGCAACTCCCAGAGTGACACTTTTCTCTTCAGTGACCAGTTTGCTCACACAGTTTCCTTGAAATCTGCCTTGGGATGCTTCTTAGCGCAATGAAGCTTACGGGGACAAAGGAAATCTCCTCAGATCAAATGAAAAGAAGCTTTCTTAGAAACTGGTTTGCGATGTGTGAAATCATCTCCCAGCGTCACACCGGCGTTTCGTGGGGCAGTCGTTTAACACTGTCTCTCAGGAACCCGAGAAGGGCTACTTTGGATGGAATTGAGGCCTACGCTGAGGAAGGACATATCCCCAATTAAAAACGTGAGAGAAGCTTTGTGAGACACTTCTCTGTGCTACGTGAATTCAACACACAGAGTTACAGCTGAATCTTCAGGAAGCAGTTTGCTACCACTGTTTTCCTGGAATCTGCAAGGCGATATTTGGGGGCGCATTCAGGGCCCATGGTGCAAACGGAAACGTCCTCAGATGATAACTAGAAAGAAGCCGTCTCAGACATTGCTTTGTGATGTTGAATTCCCCACACGGAGCGTCACCTTTACCATCTTGTAGCAGTATGCTAACACTGTTTTCATGGATTCCGCAAAGGGATATTTGGGAGCTCATTGAGGCCTATGGTGAAAAGGGAAATGTCCTCAGACAAAAACAGGAAAGAAGTGTTTTGAGAAACGGCGTCGGGATGTGTGAATGCAACTCACGGAGTTACAGTTTTCTCTTCAGTGATCAACTTGCTAACACAGTTTTCCTGAAATCTGCCATGGCATATTTCTTAGCGCAATGAAGCTTACAGAGGACATATCCTCAGATAAAATGAGAAAGAAGCTGTCTTAGAAACTGGATTGTGATGTGAGAATTCATCTCACAGAGTTACACGCCCCTTTCATGGAAGAGTCATTTAACACGGTCTTTGAGGAACCTGAGGAGGGCTACTTTGGTTCGAATTCAGGCCTACGCTGAAATACCCTCGATGCAAAACGTGAGCGAAGCTGCGTGAGAAACTTCTCTGTGATACGTGAATTCATCACACAGAGTTACAACCGAGTCTTCAGGAAGCCGTTCGCTAACACTGTTTCCGTGGAATCTGCAAAGTGATATTTGCGGGCGCATTGAGGCCCATGGTGAACACGGAGACATCCTCCGATAATAACTAGAAAGAAGCTGTCTCAGAAATTGCTCTGTGATGTTGAATCCACCACACAGAGATTCACCTTTACCTTCTCGTAGCGGTTTGCTAACACCGTTGCCGTGGATTCTGCAAAGTGATCTTTGGGAGCTCATTGTGGGCTACGGGGAACAGAAAATATCCTCAGATAAGAACCGGAAAGAAGCTTTCTGAGAAACTGCCTTGCGGTGTGTGAATGCGCCTCACGGAGTTACACTTTTCTCTTCAGTGATCAGTTTGCCAGCACCTCGTTTTCTTGAAGTTTGCGACGAGATACTTCTCAGCGCTATGCAGCTTACGGTGACAAAGGAAATATCCTCAGATAAGAAATGAAAGAAGCTTCCTCGGGAATTGCTTTCAGATACGAGACTTCAGCTCCCGGAGTTGCATCACTGGGTCTTGGAGCCGTTTCCTAGCACGGTTTTTGTGGATTCTGAGAACTCATAATTTCGGATGGGCTTGAAGAGTATAGGGGGACAGGAACTATCCTCCGAGAAAAACCGGAAGGAAGCTCTCTGAGAAACTGCTTCGTGATGTGTGAATTCATTTCACAGGGTTACACCACTCCTTCCTGGAGGAGTTTGCTAGCACTGTGTGTGTAGAATCTCACGAGTGATATCTTGGATAGCGTTGAATCCCATGGTGAATCGTGAAATCTCGAGACTCAGACAAATCCGCAGGGAGGATTCTCCTCAGAAACTCAAAGGAGTTTCTCCTCAGAAACTCCTTTGCTGTGGGTGAATTCGGCTCACAGAGTTCTATCATTGTTTCCATGGAGAAGCTTGCTAACAGTGTTTTCGCAGAACCTGCTCTAAGACACACAGTGGAGCTCCGAGACCACAAATAACCTCAGCTCGAAAACAAAAATATAGAAGCTTTCTGAGAAACTGCTTTGTGATGTGTGACTTCAACTCACTGAATTACACCTGTGCTTCATGGAGCCGTTGGCTACCCCTGTTTCTGTGGAATCTGGAAACTGATATTTCAGACCCCTTTGAGGACTACGGGGCCAAAGGAAATATCCTCCGTTACAAAGGAGAGGGAAGCTTTCTGAGAAACTTCTTTGTGATCTGTGAATTCATCTCACAGAATTGCAGCTTTCTCCTCCTGAAGCCCTTCGCGAAGACTGTTCTCGTGGAATTTGCAAAGCGATATTTGGGAGCTCATTGAGGGCTCCGGTGAAAAGGAAATAGCCTCAGATGCACACTGGCAAGAAGCTTTGTGAGAAACTGCATTGCGCTGTGTGAGTGCACCTCACAGAGTTACACTTTTCTCTTCAGTGATGAGTTTGACAAGACCGTTTCCTTGAAATCCGCAATGGGAGACTTCTTGGAGCTACGCAGCTTACCGTGACAAAGGAAGTATCCTCAGATAAAAATGACAGAAGCTTCCTCAGAAATTGCTTTCAGATACGTGACTTCATCTGACCGAGTTACATCACTGTTTCTTGGAGCCGTTCCCCAAGCTGTTTTTGTGGATTCTGAGAACCGATATTTCGGATGGGTTTGGAGAGTGTGGGGAGAAAGGGAATATCCTCCGAGAAAAACCGGAGTGCAGCTTTCTGAGAAACAGCTTTGTGACGTGTGAGTTCATTTCAAAGGCTTACACCACTCTTGGGAGCCCACGGAGGGATATGGTGAAAAGAGAAACGTCCTCAGATACAAACTGGAAAGAAGCCTTCGGAGAAACTGCATTGTGACATGTGAATGCGACTCCTAGACTTCCACGCACCTTTTCACTGACCCGTTTGCTAACACTGTTTGATTGCAATCTGCACTGGGCTATTTCTCAGCGCAATGAAGCTCATGGTGACCAAGGAACTATCGTGAAATGAAAACTGGAAAGAGGCTTTGTGAGAAACTTCTCAGTGAAACGTGAATTCATCTCACAGAGTTCCCACTTAGTCTTCACGAAGCAGTTTGCTAACACCGTTTCCGTGGAATCTGCATAGTGCTATCTGGGAGCGCACTGAGGGCCCACGGTGAAAACGGAAACATCCTCAGGTCGTGACGAGAAAGAAGCTGTCTCCGAAATTGCTTTGTGATGTGTCAATTCACCACACAGAGATTCACCTTCCCTTCTTGTAGCAGTTGGCTAGCACTGTTTTCCTGGATTCCGCAAAGTGATATTTGGGAGCTCATTGAGGGCTACGGGGAAAAGGAAATAGCCTCCGATAAAAACTGGAAGGAAGCGTTCTGAGAAACTGCGTTGCGATGTGCGAATGCAACTCCCAGAGTGACACTTTTCTCTTCAGTGACCAGTTTGCTCACACAGTTTCCTTGAAATCTGCCTTGGGATGCTTCTTAGCGCAATGAAGCTTACGGGGACAAAGGAAATCTCCTCAGATCAAATGAAAAGAAGCTTTCTTAGAAACTGGTTTGCGATGTGTGAAATCATCTCCCAGCGTCACACCGGCGTTTCGTGGGGCAGTCGTTTAACACTGTCTCTCAGGAACCCGAGAAGGGCTACTTTGGATGGAATTGAGGCCTACGCTGAGGAAGGACATATCCCCAATTAAAAACGTGAGAGAAGCTTTGTGAGACACTTCTCTGTGCTACGTGAATTCAACACACAGAGTTACAGCTGAATCTTCAGGAAGCAGTTTGCTACCACTGTTTTCCTGGAATCTGCAAGGCGATATTTGGGGGCGCATTCAGGGCCCATGGTGCAAACGGAAACGTCCTCAGATGATAACTAGAAAGAAGCCGTCTCAGACATTGCTTTGTGATGTTGAATTCCCCACACGGAGCGTCACCTTTACCATCTTGTAGCAGTATGCTAACACTGTTTTCATGGATTCCGCAAAGGGATATTTGGGAGCTCATTGAGGCCTATGGTGAAAAGGGAAATGTCCTCAGACAAAAACAGGAAAGAAGTGTTTTGAGAAACGGCGTCGGGATGTGTGAATGCAACTCACGGAGTTACAGTTTTCTCTTCAGTGATCAACTTGCTAACACAGTTTTCCTGAAATCTGCCATGGCATATTTCTTAGCGCAATGAAGCTTACAGAGGACATATCCTCAGATAAAATGAGAAAGAAGCTGTCTTAGAAACTGGATTGTGATGTGAGAATTCATCTCACAGAGTTACACGCCCCTTTCATGGAAGAGTCATTTAACACGGTCTTTGAGGAACCTGAGGAGGGCTACTTTGGTTCGAATTCAGGCCTACGCTGAAATACCCTCGATGCAAAACGTGAGCGAAGCTGCGTGAGAAACTTCTCTGTGATACGTGAATTCATCACACAGAGTTACAACCGAGTCTTCAGGAAGCCGTTCGCTAACACTGTTTCCGTGGAATCTGCAAAGTGATATTTGCGGGCGCATTGAGGCCCATGGTGAACACGGAGACATCCTCCGATAATAACTAGAAAGAAGCTGTCTCAGAAATTGCTCTGTGATGTTGAATCCACCACACAGAGATTCACCTTTACCTTCTCGTAGCGGTTTGCTAACACCGTTGCCGTGGATTCTGCAAAGTGATCTTTGGGAGCTCATTGTGGGCTACGGGGAACAGAAAATATCCTCAGATAAGAACCGGAAAGAAGCTTTCTGAGAAACTGCCTTGCGGTGTGTGAATGCGCCTCACGGAGTTACACTTTTCTCTTCAGTGATCAGTTTGCCAGCACCTCGTTTTCTTGAAGTTTGCGACGAGATACTTCTCAGCGCTATGCAGCTTATGGTGACAAAGGAAATATCCTCAGATAAGAAATGAAAGAAGCTTCCTCGGGAATTGCTTTCAGATACGAGACTTCAGCTCCCGGAGTTGCATCACTGGGTCTTGGAGCCGTTTCCTAGCACGGTTTTTGTGGATTCTGAGAACTCATAATTTCGGATGGGCTTGAAGAGTATAGGGGGACAGGAACTATCCTCCGAGAAAAACCGGAAGGAAGCTCTCTGAGAAACTGCTTCGTGATGTGTGAATTCATTTCACAGGGTTACACCACTCCTTCCTGGAGGAGTTTGCTAGCACTGTGTGTGTAGAATCTCACGAGTGATATCTTGGATAGCGTTGAATCCCATGGTGAATCGTGAAATCTCGAGACTCAGACAAATCCGCAGGGAGGATTCTCCTCAGAAACTCAAAGGAGTTTCTCCTCAGAAACTCCTTTGCTGTGGGTGAATTCGGCTCACAGAGTTCTATCATTGTTTCCATGGAGAAGCTTGCTAACAGTGTTTTCGCAGAACCTGCTCTAAGACACACAGTGGAGCTCCGAGACCACAAATAACCTCAGCTCGAAAACAAAAATATAGAAGCTTTCTGAGAAACTGCTTTGTGATGTGTGACTTCAACTCACTGAATTACACCTGTGCTTCATGGAGCCGTTGGCTACCCCTGTTTCTGTGGAATCTGGAAACTGATATTTCAGACCCCTTTGAGGACTACGGGGCCAAAGGAAATATCCTCCGTTACAAAGGAGAGGGAAGCTTTCTGAGAAACTTCTTTGTGATCTGTGAATTCATCTCACAGAATTGCAGCTTTCTCCTCCTGAAGCCCTTCGCGAAGACTGTTCTCGTGGAATTTGCAAAGCGATATTTGGGAGCTCATTGAGGGCTCCGGTGAAAAGGAAATAGCCTCAGATGCACACTGGCAAGAAGCTTTGTGAGAAACTGCATTGCGCTGTGTGAGTGCACCTCACAGAGTTACACTTTTCTCTTCAGTGATGAGTTTGACAAGACCGTTTCCTTGAAATCCGCAATGGGAGACTTCTTGGAGCTACGCAGCTTACCGTGACAAAGGAAGTATCCTCAGATAAAAATGACAGAAGCTTCCTCAGAAATTGCTTTCAGATACGTGACTTCATCTGACCGAGTTACATCACTGTTTCTTGGAGCCGTTCCCCAAGCTGTTTTTGTGGATTCTGAGAACCGATATTTCGGATGGGTTTGGAGAGTGTGGGGAGAAAGGGAATATCCTCCGAGAAAAACCGGAGTGCAGCTTTCTGAGAAACAGCTTTGTGACGTGTGAGTTCATTTCAAAGGCTTACACCACTCTTGGGAGCCCACGGAGGGATATGGTGAAAAGAGAAACGTCCTCAGATACAAACTGGAAAGAAGCCTTCGGAGAAACTGCATTGTGACATGTGAATGCGACTCCTAGACTTCCACGCACCTTTTCACTGACCCGTTTGCTAACACTGTTTGATTGCAATCTGCACTGGGCTATTTCTCAGCGCAATGAAGCTCATGGTGACCAAGGAACTATCGTGAAATGAAAACTGGAAAGAGGCTTTGTGAGAAACTTCTCAGTGAAACGTGAATTCATCTCACAGAGTTCCCACTTAGTCTTCACGAAGCAGTTTGCTAACACCGTTTCCGTGGAATCTGCATAGTGCTATCTGGGAGCGCACTGAGGGCCCACGGTGAAAACGGAAACATCCTCAGGTCGTGACGAGAAAGAAGCTGTCTCCGAAATTGCTTTGTGATGTGTCAATTCACCACACAGAGATTCACCTTCCCTTCTTGTAGCAGTTGGCTAGCACTGTTTTCCTGGATTCCGCAAAGTGATATTTGGGAGCTCATTGAGGGCTACGGGGAAAAGGAAATAGCCTCCGATAAAAACTGGAAGGAAGCGTTCTGAGAAACTGCGTTGCGATGTGCGAATGCAACTCCCAGAGTGACACTTTTCTCTTCAGTGACCAGTTTGCTCACACAGTTTCCTTGAAATCTGCCTTGGGATGCTTCTTAGCGCAATGAAGCTTACGGGGACAAAGGAAATCTCCTCAGATCAAATGAAAAGAAGCTTTCTTAGAAACTGGTTTGCGATGTGTGAAATCATCTCCCAGCGTCACACCGGCGTTTCGTGGGGCAGTCGTTTAACACTGTCTCTCAGGAACCCGAGAAGGGCTACTTTGGATGGAATTGAGGCCTACGCTGAGGAAGGACATATCCCCAATTAAAAACGTGAGAGAAGCTTTGTGAGACACTTCTCTGTGCTACGTGAATTCAACACACAGAGTTACAGCTGAATCTTCAGGAAGCAGTTTGCTACCACTGTTTTCCTGGAATCTGCAAGGCGATATTTGGGGGCGCATTCAGGGCCCATGGTGCAAACGGAAACGTCCTCAGATGATAACTAGAGAGAAGCCGTCTCAGACATTGCTTTGTGATGTTGAATTCCCCACACGGAGCGTCACCTTTACCATCTTGTAGCAGTATGCTAACACTGTTTTCATGGATTCCGCAAAGGGATATTTGGGAGCTCATTGAGGCCTATGGTGAAAAGGGAAATGTCCTCAGACAAAAACAGGAAAGAAGTGTTTTGAGAAACGGCGTCGGGATGTGTGAATGCAACTCACGGAGTTACAGTTTTCTCTTCAGTGATCAACTTGCTAACACAGTTTTCCTGAAATCTGCCATGGCATATTTCTTAGCGCAATGAAGCTTACAGAGGACATATCCTCAGATAAAATGAGAAAGAAGCTGTCTTAGAAACTGGATTGTGATGTGAGAATTCATCTCACAGAGTTACACGCCCCTTTCATGGAAGAGTCATTTAACACGGTCTTTGAGGAACCTGAGGAGGGCTACTTTGGTTCGAATTCAGGCCTACGCTGAAATACCCTCGATGCAAAACGTGAGCGAAGCTGCGTGAGAAACTTCTCTGTGATACGTGAATTCATCACACAGAGTTACAACCGAGTCTTCAGGAAGCCGTTCGCTAACACTGTTTCCGTGGAATCTGCAAAGTGATATTTGCGGGCGCATTGAGGCCCATGGTGAACACGGAGACATCCTCCGATAATAACTAGAAATAAGCTGTCTCAGAAATTGCTCTGTGATGTTGAATCCACCACACAGAGATTCACCTTTACCTTCTCGTAGCGGTTTGCTAACACCGTTGCCGTGGATTCTGCAAAGTGATCTTTGGGAGCTCATTGTGGGCTACGGGGAACAGAAAATATCCTCAGATAAGAACCGGAAAGAAGCTTTCTGAGAAACTGCCTTGCGGTGTGTGAATGCGCCTCACGGAGTTACACTTTTCTCTTCAGTGATCAGTTTGCCAGCACCTCGTTTTCTTGAAGTTTGCGACGAGATACTTCTCAGCGCTATGCAGCTTACGGTGACAAAGGAAATATCCTCAGATAAGAAATGAAAGAAGCTTCCTCGGGAATTGCTTTCAGATACGAGACTTCAGCTCCCGGAGTTGCATCACTGGGTCTTGGAGCCGTTTCCTAGCACGGTTTTTGTGGATTCTGAGAACTCATAATTTCGGATGGGCTTGAAGAGTATAGGGGGACAGGAACTATCCTCCGAGAAAAACCGGAAGGAAGCTCTCTGAGAAACTGCTTCGTGATGTGTGAATTCATTTCACAGGGTTACACCACTCCTTCCTGGAGGAGTTTGCTAGCACTGTGTGTGTAGAATCTCACGAGTGATATCTTGGATAGCGTTGAATCCCATGGTGAATCGTGAAATCTCGAGACTCAGACAAATCCGCAGGGAGGATTCTCCTCAGAAACTCAAAGGAGTTTCTCCTCAGAAACTCCTTTGCTGTGGGTGAATTCGGCTCACAGAGTTCTATCATTGTTTCCATGGAGAAGCTTGCTAACAGTGTTTTCGCAGAACCTGCTCTAAGACACACAGTGGAGCTCCGAGACCACAAATAACCTCAGCTCGAAAACAAAAATATAGAAGCTTTCTGAGAAACTGCTTTGTGATGTGTGACTTCAACTCACTGAATTACACCTGTGCTTCATGGAGCCGTTGGCTACCCCTGTTTCTGTGGAATCTGGAAACTGATATTTCAGACCCCTTTGAGGACTACGGGGCCAAAGGAAATATCCTCCGTTACAAAGGAGAGGGAAGCTTTCTGAGAAACTTCTTTGTGATCTGTGAATTCATCTCACAGAATTGCAGCTTTCTCCTCCTGAAGCCCTTCGCGAAGACTGTTCTCGTGGAATTTGCAAAGCGATATTTGGGAGCTCATTGAGGGCTCCGGTGAAAAGGAAATAGCCTCAGATGCACACTGGCAAGAAGCTTTGTGAGAAACTGCATTGCGCTGTGTGAGTGCACCTCACAGAGTTACACTTTTCTCTTCAGTGATGAGTTTGACAAGACCGTTTCCTTGAAATCCGCAATGGGAGACTTCTTGGAGCTACGCAGCTTACCGTGACAAAGGAAGTATCCTCAGATAAAAATGACAGAAGCTTCCTCAGAAATTGCTTTCAGATACGTGACTTCATCTGACCGAGTTACATCACTGTTTCTTGGAGCCGTTCCCCAAGCTGTTTTTGTGGATTCTGAGAACCGATATTTCGGATGGGTTTGGAGAGTGTGGGGAGAAAGGGAATATCCTCCGAGAAAAACCGGAGTGCAGCTTTCTGAGAAACAGCTTTGTGACGTGTGAGTTCATTTCAAAGGCTTACACCACTCTTGGGAGCCCACGGAGGGATATGGTGAAAAGAGAAACGTCCTCAGATACAAACTGGAAAGAAGCCTTCGGAGAAACTGCATTGTGACATGTGAATGCGACTCCTAGACTTCCACGCACCTTTTCACTGACCCGTTTGCTAACACTGTTTGATTGCAATCTGCACTGGGCTATTTCTCAGCGCAATGAAGCTCATGGTGACCAAGGAACTATCGTGAAATGAAAACTGGAAAGAGGCTTTGTGAGAAACTTCTCAGTGAAACGTGAATTCATCTCACAGAGTTCCCACTTAGTCTTCACGAAGCAGTTTGCTAACACCGTTTCCGTGGAATCTGCATAGTGCTATCTGGGAGCGCACTGAGGGCCCACGGTGAAAACGGAAACATCCTCAGGTCGTGACGAGAAAGAAGCTGTCTCCGAAATTGCTTTGTGATGTGTCAATTCACCACACAGAGATTCACCTTCCCTTCTTGTAGCAGTTGGCTAGCACTGTTTTCCTGGATTCCGCAAAGTGATATTTGGGAGCTCATTGAGGGCTACGGGGAAAAGGAAATAGCCTCCGATAAAAACTGGAAGGAAGCGTTCTGAGAAACTGCGTTGCGATGTGCGAATGCAACTCCCAGAGTGACACTTTTCTCTTCAGTGACCAGTTTGCTCACACAGTTTCCTTGAAATCTGCCTTGGGATGCTTCTTAGCGCAATGAAGCTTACGGGGACAAAGGAAATCTCCTCAGATCAAATGAAAAGAAGCTTTCTTAGAAACTGGTTTGCGATGTGTGAAATCATCTCCCAGCGTCACACCGGCGTTTCGTGGGGCAGTCGTTTAACACTGTCTCTCAGGAACCCGAGAAGGGCTACTTTGGATGGAATTGAGGCCTACGCTGAGGAAGGACATATCCCCAATTAAAAACGTGAGAGAAGCTTTGTGAGACACTTCTCTGTGCTACGTGAATTCAACACACAGAGTTACAGCTGAATCTTCAGGAAGCAGTTTGCTACCACTGTTTTCCTGGAATCTGCAAGGCGATATTTGGGGGCGCATTCAGGGCCCATGGTGCAAACGGAAACGTCCTCAGATGATAACTAGAAAGAAGCCGTCTCAGACATTGCTTTGTGATGTTGAATTCCCCACACGGAGCGTCACCTTTACCATCTTGTAGCAGTATGCTAACACTGTTTTCATGGATTCCGCAAAGGGATATTTGGGAGCTCATTGAGGCCTATGGTGAAAAGGGAAATGTCCTCAGACAAAAACAGGAAAGAAGTGTTTTGAGAAACGGCGTCGGGATGTGTGAATGCAACTCACGGAGTTACAGTTTTCTCTTCAGTGATCAACTTGCTAACACAGTTTTCCTGAAATCTGCCATGGCATATTTCTTAGCGCAATGAAGCTTACAGAGGACATATCCTCAGATAAAATGAGAAAGAAGCTGTCTTAGAAACTGGATTGTGATGTGAGAATTCATCTCACAGAGTTACACGCCCCTTTCATGGAAGAGTCATTTAACACGGTCTTTGAGGAACCTGAGGATGGCTACTTTGGTTCGAATTCAGGCCTACGCTGAAATACCCTCGATGCAAAACGTGAGCGAAGCTGCGTGAGAAACTTCTCTGTGATACGTGAATTCATCACACAGAGTTACAACCGAGTCTTCAGGAAGCCGTTCGCTAACACTGTTTCCGTGGAATCTGCAAAGTGATATTTGGGGGCGCATTGAGGCCCATGGTGAACACGGAGACATCCTCCGATAATAACTAGAAAGAAGCTGTCTCAGAAATTGCTCTGTGATGTTGAATCCACCACACAGAGATTCACCTTTACCTTCTCGTAGCGGTTTGCTAACACCGTTGCCGTGGATTCTGCAAAGTGATCTTTGGGAGCTCATTGTGGGCTACGGGGAACAGAAAATATCCTCAAATAAGAACCGGAAAGAAGCTTTCTGAGAAACTGCCTTGCGGTGTGTGAATGCGCCTCACGGAGTTACACTTTTCTCTTCAGTGATCAGTTTGCCAGCACCTCGTTTTCTTGAAGTTTGCGACGAGATACTTCTCAGCGCTATGCAGCTTACGGTGACAAAGGAAATATCCTCAGATAAGAAATGAAAGAAGCTTCCTCGGGAATTGCTTTCAGATACGAGACTTCAGCTCCCGGAGTTGCATCACTGGGTCTTGGAGCCGTTTCCTAGCACGGTTTTTGTGGATTCTGAGAACTCATAATTTCGGATGGGCTTGAAGAGTATAGGGGGACAGGAACTATCCTCCGAGAAAAACCGGAAGGAAGCTCTCTGAGAAACTGCTTCGTGATGTGTGAATTCATTTCACAGGGTTACACCACTCCTTCCTGGAGGAGTTTGCTAGCACTGTGTTTGTAGAATCTCACGAGTGATATCTTGGATAGCGTTGAATCCCATGGTGAATCGTGAAATCTCGAGACTCAGACAAATCCGCAGGGAGGATTCTCCTCAGAAACTCAAAGGAGTTTCTCCTCAGAAACTCCTTTGCTGTGGGTGAATTCGGCTCACAGAGTTCTATCATTGTTTCCATGGAGAAGCTTGCTAACAGTGTTTTCGCAGAACCTGCTCTAAGACACACAGTGGAGCTCCGAGACCACAAATAACCTCAGCTCGAAAACAAAAATATAGAAGCTTTCTGAGAAACTGCTTTGTGATGTGTGACTTCAACTCACTGAATTACACCTGTGCTTCATGGAGCCGTTGGCTACCCCTGTTTCTGTGGAATCTGGAAACTGATATTTCAGACCCCTTTGAGGACTACGGGGCCAAAGGAAATATCCTCCGTTACAAAGGAGAGGGAAGCTTTCTGAGAAACTTCTTTGTGATCTGTGAATTCATCTCACAGAATTGCAGCTCTCTCCTCCTGAAGCCCTTCGCGAAGACTGTTCTCGTGGAATTTGCAAAGCGATATTTGGGAGCTCATTGAGGGCTCCGGTGAAAAGGAAATAGCCTCAGATGCACACTGGCAAGAAGCTTTGTGAGAAACTGCATTGCGCTGTGTGAGTGCACCTCACACAGTTACACTTTTCTCTTCAGTGATGAGTTTGACAAGACCGTTTCCTTGAAATCCGCAATGGGAGACTTCTTGGAGCTACGCAGCTTACCGTGACAAAGGAAGTATCCTCAGATAAAAATGACAGAAGCTTCCTCAGAAATTGCTTTCAGATACGTGACTTCATCTGACCGAGTTACATCACTGTTTCTTGGAGCCGTTCCCCAGCGCTGTTTTTGTGGATTCTGAGAACCGATATTTCGGATGGGTTTGGAGAGTGTGGGGAGAAAGGGAATATCCTCCGAGAAAAACCGGAGTGCAGCTTTCTGAGAAACAGCTTTGTGACGTGTGAGTTCATTTCAAAGGCTTACACCACTCTTGGGAGCCCACGGAGGGATATGGTGAAAAGAGAAACGTCCTCAGATACAAACTGGAAAGAAGCCTTCGGAGAAACTGCATTGTGACATGTGAATGCGACTCCTAGACTTCCACGCACCTTTTCACTGACCCGTTTGCTAACACTGTTTGATTGCAATCTGCACTGGGCTATTTCTCAGCGCAATGAAGCTCATGGTGACCAAGGAACTATCGTGAAATGAAAACTGGAAAGAGGCTTTGTGAGAAACTTCTCAGTGAAACGTGAATTCATCTCACAGAGTTCCCACTTAGTCTTCACGAAGCAGTTTGCTAACACCGTTTCCGTGGAATCTGCATAGTGCTATCTGGGAGCGCACTGAGGGCCCACGGTGAAAACGGAAACATCCTCAGGTCGTGACGAGAAAGAAGCTGTCTCCGAAATTGCTTTGTGATGTGTCAATTCACCACACAGAGATTCACCTTCCCTTCTTGTAGCAGTTGGCTAGCACTGTTTTCCTGGATTCCGCAAAGTGATATTTGGGAGCTCATTGAGGGCTACGGGGAAAAGGAAATAGCCTCCGATAAAAACTGGAAGGAAGCGTTCTGAGAAACTGCGTTGCGATGTGCGAATGCAAATCCCAGAGTGACACTTTTCTCTTCAGTGACCAGTTTGCTCACACAGTTTCCTTGAAATCTGCCTTGGGATGCTTCTTAGCACAATGAAGCTTACGGGGACAAAGGAAATCCCCTCAGATCAAATGAAAAGAAGCTTTCTTAGAAACTGGTTTGCGATGTGTGAAATCATCTCCCAGCGTCACACCGGCGTTTCGTGGGGCAGTCGTTTAACACTGTCTCTCAGGAACCCGAGAAGGGCTACTTTGGATGGAATTGAGGCCTACGCTGAGGAAGGACATATCCCCAATTAAAAACGTGAGAGAAGCTTTGTGAGACACTTCTCTGTGCTACGTGAATTCAACACACAGAGTTACAGCTGAATCTTCAGGAAGCAGTTTGCTACCACTGTTTTCCTGGAATCTGCAAGGCGATATTTGGGGGCGCATTCAGGGCCCATGGTGCAAACGGAAACGTCCTCAGATGATAACTAGAGAGAAGCCGTCTCAGACATTGCTTTGTGATGTTGAATTCCCCACACGGAGCGTCACCTTTACCATCTTGTAGCAGTATGCTAACACTGTTTTCATGGATTCCGCAAAGGGATATTTGGGAGCTCATTGAGGCCTATGGTGAAAAGGGAAATGTCCTCAGACAAAAACAGGAAAGAAGTGTTTTGAGAAACGGCGTCAGGATGTGTGAATGCAACTCACGGAGTTACAGTTTTCTCTTCAGTGATCAACTTGCTAACACAGTTTTCCTGAAATCTGCCATGGCATATTTCTTAGCGCAATGAAGCTTACAGAGGACATATCCTCAGATAAAATGAGAAAGAAGCTGTCTTAGAAACTGGATTGTGATGTGAGAATTCATCTCACAGAGTTACACGCCCCTTTCATGGAAGAGTCATTTAACACGGTCTTTGAGGAACCTGAGGAGGGCTACTTTGGTTCGAATTCAGGCCTACGCTGAAATACCCTCGATGCAAAACGTGAGCGAAGCTGCGTGAGAAACTTCTCTGTGATACGTGAATTCATCACACAGAGTTACAACCGAGTCTTCAGGAAGCCGTTCGCTAACACTGTTTCCGTGGAATCTGCAAAGTGATATTTGGGGGCGCATTGAGGCCCATGGTGAACACGGAGACATCCTCCGATAATAACTAGAAAGAAGCTGTCTCAGAAATTGCTCTGTGATGTTGAATCCACCGCACAGAGATTCACCTTTACCTTCTCGTAGCGGTTTGCTAACACCGTTGCCGTGGATTCTGCAAAGTGATCTTTGGGAGCTCATTGTGGGCTACGGGGAACAGAAAATATCCTCAGATAAGAACCGGAAAGAAGCTTTCTGAGAAACTGCCTTGCGGTGTGTGAAAGCGCCTCACAGAGTTACACTTTTCTCTTCAGTGATCAGTTTGCCAGCACCTCGTTTTCTTGAAGTTTGCGACGAGATACTTCTCAGCGCTATGCAGCTTACGGTGACAAAGGAAATATCCTCAGATAAGAAATGAAAGAAGCTTCCTCGGGAATTGCTTTCAGATACGAGACTTCAGCTCCCGGAGTTGCATCACTGGGTCTTGGAGCCGTTTCCTAGCACGGTTTTTGTGGATTCTGAGAACTCATAATTTCGGATGGGCTTGAAGAGTATAGGGGGACAGGAACTATCCTCCGAGAAAAACCGGAAGGAAGCTCTCTGAGAAACTGCTTCGTGATGTGTGAATTCATTTCACAGGGTTACACCACTCCTTCCTGGAGGAGTTTGCTAGCACTGTGTGTGTAGAATCTCACGAGTGATATCTTGGATAGCGTTGAATCCCATGGTGAATCGTGAAATCTCGAGACTCAGACAAATCCGCAGGGAGGATTCTCCTCAGAAACTCAAAGGAGTTTCTCCTCAGAAACTCCTTTGCTGTGGGTGAATTCGGCTCACAGAGTTCTATCATTGTTTCCATGGAGAAGCTTGCTAACAGTGTTTTCGCAGAACCTGCTCTAAGACACACAGTGGAGCTCCGAGACCACAAATAACCTCAGCTCGAAAACAAAAATATAGAAGCTTTCTGAGAAACTGCTTTGTGATGTGTGACTTCAACTCACTGAATTACACCTGTGCTTCATGGAGCCGTTGGCTACCCCTGTTTCTGTGGAATCTGGAAACTGATATTTCAGACCCCTTTGAGGACTACGGGGCCAAAGGAAATATCCTCCGTTACAAAGGAGAGGGAAGCTTTCTGAGAAACTTCTTTGTGATCTGTGAATTCATCTCACAGAATTGCAGCTCTCTCCTCCTGAAGCCCTTCGCGAAGACTGTTCTCGTGGAATTTGCAAAGCGATATTTGGGAGCTCATTGAGGGCTCCGGTGAAAAGGAAATAGCCTCAGATGCACACTGGCAAGAAGCTTTGTGAGAAACTGCATTGCGCTGTGTGAGTGCACCTCACACAGTTACACTTTTCTCTTCAGTGATGAGTTTGACAAGACCGTTTCCTTGAAATCCGCAATGGGAGACTTCTTGGAGCTACGCAGCTTACCGTGACAAAGGAAGTATCCTCAGATAAAAATGACAGAAGCTTCCTCAGAAATTGATTTCAGATACGTGACTTCATCTGACCGAGTTACATCACTGTTTCTTGGAGCCGTTCCCCAGCGCTGTTTTTGTGGATTCTGAGAACCGATATTTCGGATGGGTTTGGAGAGTGTGGGGAGAAAGGGAATATCCTCCGAGAAAAACCGGAGTGCAGCTTTCTGAGAAACAGCTTTGTGACGTGTGAGTTCATTTCAAAGGCTTACACCACTCTTGGGAGCCCACGGAGGGATATGGTGAAAAGAGAAACGTCCTCAGATACAAACTGGAAAGAAGCCTTCGGAGAAACTGCATTGTGACATGTGAATGCGACTCCTAGACTTCCACGCACCTTTTCACTGACCCGTTTGCTAACACTGTTTGATTGCAATCTGCACTGGGCTATTTCTCAGCGCAATGAAGCTCATGGTGACCAAGGAACTATCGTGAAATGAAAACTGGAAAGAGGCTTTGTGAGAAACTTCTCAGTGAAACGTGAATTCATCTCACAGAGTTCCCACTTAGTCTTCACGAAGCAGTTTGCTAACACCGTTTCCGTGGAATCTGCATAGTGCTATCTGGGAGCGCACTGAGGGCCCATGGTGAAAACGGAAACATCCTCAGGTCGTGACGAGAAAGAAGCTGTCTCCGAAATTGCTTTGTGATGTGTCAATTCACCACACAGAGATTCACCTTCCCTTCTTGTAGCAGTTGGCTAGCACTGTTTTCCTGGATTCCGCAAAGTGATATTTGGGAGCTCATTGAGGGCTACGGGGAAAAGGAAATAGCCTCCGATAAAAACTGGAAGGAAGCGTTCTGAGAAACTGCGTTGCGATGTGCGAATGCAACTCCCAGAGTGACACTTTTCTCTTCAGTGACCAGTTTGCTCACACAGTTTCCTTGAAATCTGCCTTGGGATGCTTCTTAGCGCAATGAAGCTTACGGGGACAAAGGAAATCTCCTCAGATCAAATGAAAAGAAGCTTTCTTAGAAACTGGTTTGCGATGTGTGAAATCATCTCCCAGCGTCACACCGGCGTTTCGTGGGGCAGTCGTTTAACACTGTCTCTCAGGAACCCGAGAAGGGCTACTTTGGATGGAATTGAGGCCTACGCTGAGGAAGGACATATCCCCAATTAAAAACGTGAGAGAAGCTTTGTGAGACACTTCTCTGTGCTACGTGAATTCAACACACAGAGTTACAGCTGAATCTTCAGGAAGCAGTTTGCTACCACTGTTTTCCTGGAATCTGCAAGGCGATATTTGGGGGCGCATTCAGGGCCCATGGTGCAAACGGAAACGTCCTCAGATGATAACTAGAAAGAAGCCGTCTCAGACATTGCTTTGTGATGTTGAATTCCCCACACGGAGCGTCACCTTTACCATCTTGTAGCAGTATGCTAACACTCTTTTCATGGATTCCGCAAAGGGATATTTGGGAGCTCATTGAGGCCTATGGTGAAAAGGGAAATGTCCTCAGACAAAAACAGGAAAGAAGTGTTTTGAGAAACGGCGTCGGGATGTGTGAATGCAACTCACGGAGTTACAGTTTTCTCTTCAGTGATCAACTTGCTAACACAGTTTTCCTGAAATCTGCCATGGCATATTTCTTAGCGCAATGAAGCTTACAGAGGACATATCCTCAGATAAAATGAGAAAGAAGCTGTCTTAGAAACTGGATTGTGATGTGAGAATTCATCTCACAGAGTTACACGCCCCTTTCATGGAAGAGTCATTTAACACGGTCTTTGAGGAACCTGAGGAGGGCTACTTTGGTTCGAATTCAGGCCTACGCTGAAATACCCTCGATGCAAAACGTGAGCGAAGCTGCCTGAGAAACTTCTCTGTGATACGTGAATTCATCACACAGAGTTACAACCGAGTCTTCAGGAAGCCGTTCGCTAACACTGTTTCCGTGGAATCTGCAAAGTGATATTTGCGGGCGCATTGAGGCCCATGGTGAACACGGAGACATCCTCCGATAATAACTAGAAAGAAGCTGTCTCAGAAATTGCTCTGTGATGTTGAATCCACCACACAGAGATTCACCTTTACCTTCTCGTAGCGGTTTGCTAACACCGTTGCCGTGGATTCTGCAAAGTGATCTTTGGGAGCTCATTGTGGGCTACGGGGAACAGAAAATATCCTCAGATAAGAACCGGAAAGAAGCTTTCTGAGAAACTGCCTTGCGGTGTGTGAATGCGCCTCACGGAGTTACACTTTTCTCTTCAGTGATCAGTTTGCCAGCACCTCGTTTTCTTGAAGTTTGCGACGAGATACTTCTCAGCGCTATGCAGCTTACGGTGACAAAGGAAATATCCTCAGATAAGAAATGAAAGAAGCTTCCTCGGGAATTGCTTTCAGATACGAGACTTCAGCTCCCGGAGTTGCATCACTGGGTCTTGGAGCCGTTTCCTAGCACGGTTTTTGTGGATTCTGAGAACTCATAATTTCGGATGGGCTTGAAGAGTATAGGGGGACAGGAACTATCCTCCGAGAAAAACCGGAAGGAAGCTCTCTGAGAAACTGCTTCGTGATGTGTGAATTCATTTCACAGGGTTACACCACTCCTTCCTGGAGGAGTTTGCTAGCACTGTGTGTGTAGAATCTCACGAGTGATATCTTGGATAGCGTTGAATCCCATGGTGAATCGTGAAATCTCGAGACTCAGACAAATCCGCAGGGAGGATTCTCCTCAGAAACTCAAAGGAGTTTCTCCTCAGAAACTCCTTTGCTGTGGGTGAATTCGGCTCACAGAGTTCTATCATTGTTTCCATGGAGAAGCTTGCTAACAGTGTTTTCGCAGAACCTGCTCTAAGACACACAGTGGAGCTCCGAGACCACAAATAACCTCAGCTCGAAAACAAAAATATAGAAGCTTTCTGAGAAACTGCTTTGTGATGTGTGACTTCAACTCACTGAATTACACCTGTGCTTCATGGAGCCGTTGGCTACCCCTGTTTCTGTGGAATCTGGAAACTGATATTTCAGACCCCTTTGAGGACTACGGGGCCAAAGGAAATATCCTCCGTTACAAAGGAGAGGGAAGCTTTCTGAGAAACTTCTTTGTGATCTGTGAATTCATCTCACAGAATTGCAGCTTTCTCCTCCTGAAGCCCTTCGCGAAGACTGTTCTCGTGGAATTTGCAAAGCGATATTTGGGAGCTCATTGAGGGCTCCGGTGAAAAGGAAATAGCCTCAGATGCACACTGGCAAGAAGCTTTGTGAGAAACTGCATTGCGCTGTGTGAGTGCACCTCACACAGTTACACTTTTCTCTTCAGTGATGAGTTTGACAAGACCGTTTCCTTGAAATCCGCAATGGGAGACTTCTTGGAGCTACGCAGCTTACCGTGACAAAGGAAGTATCCTCAGATAAAAATGACAGAAGCTTCCTCAGAAATTGCTTTCAGATACGTGACTTCATCTGACCGAGTTACATCACTGTTTCTTGGAGCCGTTCCCCAGCGCTGTTTTTGTGGATTCTGAGAACCGATATTTTGGATGGGTTTGGAGAGTGTGGGGAGAAAGGGAATATCCTCCGAGAAAAACCGGAGTGCAGCTTTCTGAGAAACAGCTTTGTGACGTGTGAGTTCATTTCAAAGGCTTACACCACTCTTGGGAGCCCACGGAGGGATATGGTGAAAAGAGAAACGTCCTCAGATACAAACTGGAAAGAAGCCTTCGGAGAAACTGCATTGTGACATGTGAATGCGACTCCTAGACTTCCACGCACCTTTTCACTGACCCGTTTGCTAACACTGTTTGATTGCAATCTGCACTGGGCTATTTCTCAGCGCAATGAAGCTCATGGTGACCAAGGAACTATCGTGAAATGAAAACTGGAAAGAGGCTTTGTGAGAAACTTCTCAGTGAAACGTGAATTCATCTCACAGAGTTCCCACTTAGTCTTCACGAAGCAGTTTGCTAACACCGTTTCCGTGGAATCTGCATAGTGCTATCTGGGAGCGCACTGAGGGCCCACGGTGAAAACGGAAACATCCTCAGGTCGTGACGAGAAAGAAGCTGTCTCCGAAATTGCTTTGTGATGTGTCAATTCACCACACAGAGATTCACCTTCCCTTCTTGTAGCAGTTGGCTAGCACTGTTTTCCTGGATTCCGCAAAGTGATATTTGGGAGCTCATTGAGGGCTACGGGGAAAAGGAAATAGCCTCCGATAAAAACTGGAAGGAAGCGTTCTGAGAAACTGCGTTGCGATGTGCGAATGCAACTCCCAGAGTGACACTTTTCTCTTCAGTGACCAGTTTGCTCACACAGTTTCCTTGAAATCTGCCTTGGGATGCTTCTTAGCGCAATGAAGCTTACGGGGACAAAGGAAATCTCCTCAGATCAAATGAAAAGAAGCTTTCTTAGAAACTGGTTTGCGATGTGTGAAATGATCTCCCAGCGTCACACCGGCGTTTCGTGGGGCAGTCGTTTAACACTGTCTCTCAGGAACCCGAGAAGGGCTACTTTGGATGGAATTGAGGCCTACGCTGAGGAAGGACATATCCCCAATTAAAAACGTGAGAGAAGCTTTGTGAGACACTTCTCTGTGCTACGTGAATTCAACACACAGAGTTACAGCTGAATCTTCAGGAAGCAGTTTGCTACCACTGTTTTCCTGGAATCTGCAAGGCGATATTTGGGGGCGCATTCAGGGCCCATGGTGCAAACGGAAACGTCCTCAGATGATAACTAGAAAGAAGCCGTCTCAGACATTGCTTTGTGATGTTGAATTCCCCACACGGAGCGTCACCTTTACCATCTTGTAGCAGTATGCTAACACTGTTTTCATGGATTCCGCAAAGGGATATTTGGGAGCTCATTGAGGCCTATGGTGAAAAGGGAAATGTCCTCAGACAAAAACAGGAAAGAAGTGTTTTGAGAAACGGCGTCGGGATGTGTGAATGCAACTCACGGAGTTACAGTTTTCTCTTCAGTGATCAACTTGCTAACACAGTTTTCCTGAAATCTGCCATGGCATATTTCTTAGCGCAATGAAGCTTACAGAGGACATATCCTCAGATAAAATGAGAAAGAAGCTGTCTTAGAAACTGGATTGTGATGTGAGAATTCATCTCACAGAGTTACACGCCCCTTTCATGGAAGAGTCATTTAACACGGTCTTTGAGGAACCTGAGGAGGGCTACTTTGGTTCGAATTCAGGCCTACGCTGAAATACCCTCGATGCAAAACGTGAGCGAAGCTGCGTGAGAAACTTCTCTGTGATACGTGAATTCATCACACAGAGTTACAACCGAGTCTTCAGGAAGCCGTTCGCTAACACTGTTTCCGTGGAATCTGCAAAGTGATATTTGGGGGCGCATTGAGGCCCATGGTGAACACGGAGACATCCTCCGATAATAACTAGAAAGAAGCTGTCTCAGAAATTGCTCTGTGATGTTGAATCCACCACACAGAGATTCACCTTTACCTTCTCGTAGCGGTTTGCTAACACCGTTGCCGTGGATTCTGCAAAGTGATCTTTGGGAGCTCATTGTGGGCTACGGGGAACAGAAAATATCCTCAGATAAGAACCGGAAAGAAGCTTTCTGAGAAACTGCCTTGCGGTGTGTGAATGCGCCTCACGGAGTTACACTTTTCTCTTCAGTGATCAGTTTGCCAGCACCTCGTTTTCTTGAAGTTTGCGACGAGATACTTCTCAGCGCTATGCAGCTTACGGTGACAAAGGAAATATCCTCAGATAAGAAATGAAAGAAGCTTCCTCGGGAATTGCTTTCAGATACGAGACTTCAGCTCCCGGAGTTGCATCACTGGGTCTTGGAGCCGTTTCCTAGCACGGTTTTTGTGGATTCTGAGAACTCATAATTTCGGATGGGCTTGAAGAGTATAGGGGGACAGAAACTATCCTCCGAGAAAAACCGGAAGGAAGCTCTCTGAGAAACTGCTTCGTGATGTGTGAATTCATTTCACAGGGTTACACCACTCCTTCCTGGAGGAGTTTGCTAGCACTGTGTTTGTAGAATCTCACGAGTGATATCTTGGATAGCGTTGAATCCCATGGTGAATCGTGAAATCTCGAGACTCAGACAAATCCGCAGGGAGGATTCTCCTCAGAAACTCAAAGGAGTTTCTCCTCAGAAACTCCTTTGCTGTGGGTGAATTCGGCTCACAGAGTTCTATCATTGTTTCCATGGAGAAGCTTGCTAACAGTGTTTTCGCAGAACCTGCTCTAAGACACACAGTGGAGCTCCGAGACCACAAATAACCTCAGCTCGAAAACAAAAATATAGAAGCTTTCTGAGAAACTGCTTTGTGATGTGTGACTTCAACTCACTGAATTACACCTGTGCTTCATGGAGCCGTTGGCTACCCCTGTTTCTGTGGAATCTGGAAACTGATATTTCAGACCCCTTTGAGGACTACGGGGCCAAAGGAAATATCCTCCGTTACAAAGGAGAGGGAAGCTTTCTGAGAAACTTCTTTGTGATCTGTGAATTCATCTCACAGAATTGCAGCTCTCTCCTCCTGAAGCCCTTCGCGAAGACTGTTCTCGTGGAATTTGCAAAGCGATATTTGGGAGCTCATTGAGGGCTCCGGTGAAAAGGAAATAGCCTCAGATGCACACTGGCAAGAAGCTTTGTGAGAAACTGCATTGCGCTGTGTGAGTGCACCTCACACAGTTACACTTTTCTCTTCAGTGATGAGTTTGACAAGACCGTTTCCTTGAAATCCGCAATGGGAGACTTCTTGGAGCTACGCAGCTTACCGTGACAAAGGAAGTATCCTCAGATAAAAATGACAGAAGCTTCCTCAGAAATTGCTTTCAGATACGTGACTTCATCTGACCGAGTTACATCACTGTTTCTTGGAGCCGTTCCCCAGCGCTGTTTTTGTGGATTCTGAGAACCGATATTTCGGATGGGTTTGGAGAGTGTGGGGAGAAAGGGAATATCCTCCGAGAAAAACCGGAGTGCAGCTTTCTGAGAAACAGCTTTGTGACGTGTGAGTTCATTTCAAAGGCTTACACCACTCTTGGGAGCCCACGGAGGGATATGGTGAAAAGAGAAACGTCCTCAGATACAAACTGGAAAGAAGCCTTCGGAGAAACTGCATTGTGACATGTGAATGCGACTCCTAGACTTCCACGCACCTTTTCACTGACCCGTTTGCTAACACTGTTTGATTGCAATCTGCACTGGGCTATTTCTCAGCGCAATGAAGCTCATGGTGACCAAGGAACTATCGTGAAATGAAAACTGGAAAGAGGCTTTGTGAGAAACTTCTCAGTGAAACGTGAATTCATCTCACAGAGTTCCCACTTAGTCTTCACGAAGCAGTTTGCTAACACCGTTTCCGTGGAATCTGCATAGTGCTATCTGGGAGCGCACTGAGGGCCCACGGTGAAAACGGAAACATCCTCAGGTCGTGACGAGAAAGAAGCTGTCTCCGAAATTGCTTTGTGATGTGTCAATTCACCACACAGAGATTCACCTTCCCTTCTTGTAGCAGTTGGCTAGCACTGTTTTCCTGGATTCCGCAAAGTGATATTTGGGAGCTCATTGAGGGCTACGGGGAAAAGGAAATAGCCTCCGATAAAAACTGGAAGGAAGCGTTCTGAGAAACTGCGTTGCGATGTGCGAATGCAACTCCCAGAGTGACACTTTTCTCTTCAGTGACCAGTTTGCTCACACAGTTTCCTTGAAATCTGCCTTGGGATGCTTCTTAGCGCAATGAAGCTTACGGGGACAAAGGAAATCCCCTCAGATCAAATGAAAAGAAGCTTTCTTAGAAACTGGTTTGCGATGTGTGAAATCATCTCCCAGCGTCACACCGGCGTTTCGTGGGGCAGTCGTTTAACACTGTCTCTCAGGAACCCGAGAAGGGCTACTTTGGATGGAATTGAGGCCTACGCTGAGGAAGGACATATCCCCAATTAAAAACGTGAGAGAAGCTTTGTGAGACACTTCTCTGTGCTACGTGAATTCAACACACAGAGTTACAGCTGAATCTTCAGGAAGCAGTTTGCTACCACTGTTTTCCTGGAATCTGCAAGGCGATATTTGGGGGCGCATTCAGGGCCCATGGTGCAAACGGAAACGTCCTCAGATGATAACTAGAGAGAAGCCGTCTCAGACATTGCTTTGTGATGTTGAATTCCCCACACGGAGCGTCACCTTTACCATCTTGTAGCAGTATGCTAACACTGTTTTCATGGATTCCGCAAAGGGATATTTGGGAGCTCATTGAGGCCTATGGTGAAAAGGGAAATGTCCTCAGACAAAAACAGGAAAGAAGTGTTTTGAGAAACGGCGTCGGGATGTGTGAATGCAACTCACGGAGTTACAGTTTTCTCTTCAGTGATCAACTTGCTAACACAGTTTTCCTGAAATCTGCCATGGCATATTTCTTAGCGCAATGAAGCTTACAGAGGACATATCCTCAGATAAAATGAGAAAGAAGCTGTCTTAGAAACTGGATTGTGATGTGAGAATTCATCTCACAGAGTTACACGCCCCTTTCATGGAAGAGTCATTTAACACGGTCTTTGAGGAACCTGAGGATGGCTACTTTGGTTCGAATTCAGGCCTACGCTGAAATACCCTCGATGCAAAACGTGAGCGAAGCTGCGTGAGAAACTTCTCTGTGATACGTGAATTCATCACACAGAGTTACAACCGAGTCTTCAGGAAGCCGTTCGCTAACACTGTTTCCGTGGAATCTGCAAAGTGATATTTGGGGGCGCATTGAGGCCCATGGTGAACACGGAGACATCCTCCGATAATAACTAGAAAGAAGCTGTCTCAGAAATTGCTCTGTGATGTTGAATCCACCACACAGAGATTCACCTTTACCTTCTCGTAGCGGTTTGCTAACACCGTTGCCGTGGATTCTGCAAAGTGATCTTTGGGAGCTCATTGTGGGCTACGGGGAACAGAAAATATCCTCAGATAAGAACCGGAAAGAAGCTTTCTGAGAAACTGCCTTGCGGTGTGTGAATGCGCCTCACGGAGTTACACTTTTCTCTTCAGTGATCAGTTTGCCAGCACCTCGTTTTCTTGAAGTTTGCGACGAGATACTTCTCAGCGCTATGCAGCTTACGGTGACAAAGGAAATATCCTCAGATAAGAAATGAAAGAAGCTTCCTCGGGAATTGCTTTCAGATACGAGACTTCAGCTCCCGGAGTTGCATCACTGGGTCTTGGAGCCGTTTCCTAGCACGGTTTTTGTGGATTCTGAGAACTCATAATTTTGGATGGGCTTGAAGAGTATAGGGGGACAGGAACTATCCTCCGAGAAAAACCGGAAGGAAGCTCTCTGAGAAACTGCTTCGTGATGTGTGAATTCATTTCACAGGGTTACACCACTCCTTCCTGGAGGAGTTTGCTAGCACTGTGTTTGTAGAATCTCACGAGTGATATCTTGGATAGCGTTGAATCCCATGGTGAATCGTGAAATCTCGAGACTCAGACAAATCCGCAGGGAGGATTCTCCTCAGAAACTCAAAGGAGTTTCTCCTCAGAAACTCCTTTGCTGTGGGTGAATTCGGCTCACAGAGTTCTATCATTGTTTCCATGGAGAAGCTTGCTAACAGTGTTTTCGCAGAACCTGCTCTAAGACACACAGTGGAGCTCCGAGACCACAAATAACCTCAGCTCGAAAACAAAAATATAGAAGCTTTCTGAGAAACTGCTTTGTGATGTGTGACTTCAACTCACTGAATTACACCTGTGCTTCATGGAGCCGTTGGCTACCCCTGTTTCTGTGGAATCTGGAAACTGATATTTCAGACCCCTTTGAGGACTACGGGGCCAAAGGAAATATCCTCCGTTACAAAGGAGAGGGAAGCTTTCTGAGAAACTTCTTTGTGATCTGTGAATTCATCTCACAGAATTGCAGCTCTCTCCTCCTGAAGCCTTTCGCGAAGACTGTTCTCGTGGAATTTGCAAAGCGATATTTGGGAGCTCATTGAGGGCTCCGGTGAAAAGGAAATAGCCTCAGATGCACACTGGCAAGAAGCTTTGTGAGAAACTGCATTGCGCTGTGTGAGTGCACCTCACACAGTTACACTTTTCTCTTCAGTGATGAGTTTGACAAGACCGTTTCCTTGAAATCCGCAATGGGAGACTTCTTGGAGCTACGCAGCTTACCGTGACAAAGGAAGTATCCTCAGATAAAAATGACAGAAGCTTCCTCAGAAATTGCTTTCAGATACGTGACTTCATCTGACCGAGTTACATCACTGTTTCTTGGAGCCGTTCCCCAGCGCTGTTTTTGTGGATTCTGAGAACCGATATTTCGGATGGGTTTGGAGAGTGTGGGGAGAAAGGGAATATCCTCCGAGAAAAACCGGAGTGCAGCTTTCTGAGAAACAGCTTTGTGACGTGTGAGTTCATTTCAAAGGCTTACACCACTCTTGGGAGCCCACGGAGGGATATGGTGAAAAGAGAAACGTCCTCAGATACAAACTGGAAAGAAGCCTTCGGAGAAACTGCATTGTGACATGTGAATGCGACTCCTAGACTTCCACGCACCTTTTCACTGACCCGTTTGCTAACACTGTTTGATTGCAATCTGCACTGGGCTATTTCTCAGCGCAATGAAGCTCATGGTGACCAAGGAACTATCGTGAAATGAAAACTGGAAAGAGGCTTTGTGAGAAACTTCTCAGTGAAACGTGAATTCATCTCACAGAGTTCCCACTTAGTCTTCACGAAGCAGTTTGCTAACACCGTTTCCGTGGAATCTGCATAGTGCTATCTGGGAGCGCACTGAGGGCCCACGGTGAAAACGGAAACATCCTCAGGTCGTGACGAGAAAGAAGCTGTCTCCGAAATTGCTTTGTGATGTGTCAATTCACCACACAGAGATTCACCTTCCCTTCTTGTAGCAGTTGGCTAGCACTGTTTTCCTGGATTCCGCAAAGTGATATTTGGGAGCTCATTGAGGGCTACGGGGAAAAGGAAATAGCCTCCGATAAAAACTGGAAGGAAGCGTTCTGAGAAACTGCGTTGCGATGTGCGAATGCAACTCCCAGAGTGACACTTTTCTCTTCAGTGACCAGTTTGCTCACACAGTTTCCTTGAAATCTGCCTTGGGATGCTTCTTAGCGCAATGAAGCTTACGGGGACAAAGGAAATCCCCTCAGATCAAATGAAAAGAAGCTTTCTTAGAAACTGGTTTGCGATGTGTGAAATCATCTCCCAGCGTCACACCGGCGTTTCGTGGGGCAGTCGTTTAACACTGTCTCTCAGGAACCCGAGAAGGGCTACTTTGGATGGAATTGAGGCCTACGCTGAGGAAGGACATATCCCCAATTAAAAACGTGAGAGAAGATTTGTGAGACACTTCTCTGTGCTACGTGAATTCAACACACAGAGTTACAGCTGAATCTTCAGGAAGCAGTTTGCTACCACTGTTTTCCTGGAATCTGCAAGGCGATATTTGGGGGCGCATTCAGGGCCCATGGTGCAAACGGAAACGTCCTCAGATGATAACTAGAGAGAAGCCGTCTCAGACATTGCTTTGTGATGTTGAATTCCCCACACGGAGCGTCACCTTTACCATCTTGTAGCAGTATGCTAACACTGTTTTCATGGATTCCGCAAAGGGATATTTGGGAGCTCATTGAGGCCTATGGTGAAAAGGGAAATGTCCTCAGACAAAAACAGGAAAGAAGTGTTTTGAGAAACGGCGTCGGGATGTGTGAATGCAACTCACGGAGTTACAGTTTTCTCTTCAGTGATCAACTTGCTAACACAGTTTTCCTGAAATCTGCCATGGCATATTTCTTAGCGCAATGAAGCTTACAGAGGACATATCCTCAGATAAAATGAGAAAGAAGCTGTCTTAGAAACTGGATTGTGATGTGAGAATTCATCTCACAGAGTTACACGCCCCTTTCATGGAAGAGTCATTTAACACGGTCTTTGAGGAACCTGAGGATGGCTACTTTGGTTCGAATTCAGGCCTACGCTGAAATACCCTCGATGCAAAACGTGAGCGAAGCTGCCTGAGAAACTTCTCTGTGATACGTGAATTCATCACACAGAGTTACAACCGAGTCTTCAGGAAGCCGTTCGCTAACACTGTTTCCGTGGAATCTGCAAAGTGATATTTGGGGGCGCATTGAGGCCCATGGTGAACACGGAGACATCCTCCGATAATAACTAGAAAGAAGCTGTCTCAGAAATTGCTCTGTGATGTTGAATCCACCACACAGAGATTCACCTTTACCTTCTCGTAGCGGTTTGCTAACACCGTTGCCGTGGATTCTGCAAAGTGATCTTTGGGAGCTCATTGTGGGCTACGGGGAACAGAAAATATCCTCAGATAAGAACCGGAAAGAAGCTTTCTGAGAAACTGCCTTGCGGTGTGTGAATGCGCCTCACGGAGTTACACTTTTCTCTTCAGTGATCAGTTTGCCAGCACCTCGTTTTCTTGAAGTTTGCGACGAGATACTTCTCAGCGCTATGCAGCTTACGGTGACAAAGGAAATATCCTCAGATAAGAAATGAAAGAAGCTTCCTCGGGAATTGCTTTCAGATACGAGACTTCAGCTCCCGGAGTTGCATCACTGGGTCTTGGAGCCGTTTCCTAGCACGGTTTTTGTGGATTCTGAGAACTCATAATTTCGGATGGGCTTGAAGAGTATAGGGGGACAGGAACTATCCTCCGAGAAAAACCGGAAGGAAGCTCTCTGAGAAACTGCTTCGTGATGTGTGAATTCATTTCACAGGGTTACACCACTCCTTCCTGGAGGAGTTTGCTAGCACTGTGTTTGTAGAATCTCACGAGTGATATCTTGGATAGCGTTGAATCCCATGGTGAATCGTGAAATCTCGAGACTCAGACAAATCCGCAGGGAGGATTCTCCTCAGAAACTCAAAGGAGTTTCTCCTCAGAAACTCCTTTGCTGTGGGTGAATTCGGCTCACAGAGTTCTATCATTGTTTCCATGGAGAAGCTTGCTAACAGTGTTTTCGCAGAACCTGCTCTAAGACACACAGTGGAGCTCCGAGACCACAAATAACCTCAGCTCGAAAACAAAAATATAGAAGCTTTCTGAGAAACTGCTTTGTGATGTGTGACTTCAACTCACTGAATTACACCTGTGCTTCATGGAGCCGTTGGCTACCCCTGTTTCTGTGGAATCTGGAAACTGATATTTCAGACCCCTTTGAGGACTACGGGGCCAAAGGAAATATCCTCCGTTACAAAGGAGAGGGAAGCTTTCTGAGAAACTTCTTTGTGATCTGTGAATTCATCTCACAGAATTGCAGCTCTCTCCTCCTGAAGCCTTTCGCGAAGACTGTTCTCGTGGAATTTGCAAAGCGATATTTGGGAGCTCATTGAGGGCTCCGGTGAAAAGGAAATAGCCTCAGATGCACACTGGCAAGAAGCTTTGTGAGAAACTGCATTGCGCTGTGTGAGTGCACCTCACACAGTTACACTTTTCTCTTCAGTGATGAGTTTGACAAGACCGTTTCCTTGAAATCCGCAATGGGAGACTTCTTGGAGCTACGCAGCTTACCGTGACAAAGGAAGTATCCTCAGATAAAAATGACAGAAGCTTCCTCAGAAATTGCTTTCAGATACGTGACTTCATCTGACCGAGTTACATCACTGTTTCTTGGAGCCGTTCCCCAGCGCTGTTTTTGTGGATTCTGAGAACCGATATTTTGGATGGGTTTGGAGAGTGTGGGGAGAAAGGGAATATCCTCCGAGAAAAACCGGAGTGCAGCTTTCTGAGAAACAGCTTTGTGACGTGTGAGTTCATTTCAAAGGCTTACACCACTCTTGGGAGCCCACGGAGGGATATGGTGAAAAGAGAAACGTCCTCAGATACAAACTGGAAAGAAGCCTTCGGAGAAACTGCATTGTGACATGTGAATGCGACTCCTAGACTTCCACGCACCTTTTCACTGACCCGTTTGCTAACACTGTTTGATTGCAATCTGCACTGGGCTATTTCTCAGCGCAATGAAGCTCATGGTGACCAAGGAACTATCGTGAAATGAAAACTGGAAAGAGGCTTTGTGAGAAACTTCTCAGTGAAACGTGAATTCATCTCACAGAGTTCCCACTTAGTCTTCACGAAGCAGTTTGCTAACACCGTTTCCGTGGAATCTGCATAGTGCTATCTGGGAGCGCACTGAGGGCCCACGGTGAAAACGGAAACATCCTCAGGTCGTGACGAGAAAGAAGCTGTCTCCGAAATTGCTTTGTGATGTGTCAATTCACACACAGAGATTCACCTTCCCTTCTTGTAGCAGTTGGCTAGCACTGTTTTCCTGGATTCCGCAAAGTGATATTTGGGAGCTCATTGAGGGCTACGGGGAAAAGGAAATAGCCTCCGATAAAAACTGGAAGGAAGCGTTCTGAGAAACTGCGTTGCGATGTGCGAATGCAACTCCCAGAGTGACACTTTTCTCTTCAGTGACCAGTTTGCTCACACAGTTTCCTTGAAATCTGCCTTGGGATGCTTCTTAGCGCAATGAAGCTTACGGGGACAAAGGAAATCTCCTCAGATCAAATGAAAAGAAGCTTTCTTAGAAACTGGTTTGCGATGTGTGAAATCATCTCCCAGCGTCACACCGGCGTTTCGTGGGGCAGTCGTTTAACACTGTCTCTCAGGAACCCGAGAAGGGCTACTTTGGATGGAATTGAGGCCTATGCTGAGGAAGGACATATCCCCAATTAAAAACGTGAGAGAAGCTTTGTGAGACACTTCTCTGTGCTACGTGAATTCAACACACAGAGTTACAGCTGAATCTTCAGGAAGCAGTTTGCTACCACTGTTTTCCTGGAATCTGCAAGGCGATATTTGGGGGCGCATTCAGGGCCCATGGTGCAAACGGAAACGTCCTCAGATGATAACTAGAAAGAAGCCGTCTCAGACATTGCTTTGTGATGTTGAATTCCCCACACGGAGCGTCACCTTTACCATCTTGTAGCAGTATGCTAACACTGTTTTCATGGATTCCGCAAAGGGATATTTGGGAGCTCATTGAGGCCTATGGTGAAAAGGGAAATGTCCTCAGACAAAAACAGGAAAGAAGTGTTTTGAGAAACGGCGTCGGGATGTGTGAATGCAACTCACGGAGTTACAGTTTTCTCTTCAGTGATCAACTTGCTAACACAGTTTTCCTGAAATCTGCCATGGCATATTTCTTAGCGCAATGAAGCTTACAGAGGACATATCCTCAGATAAAATGAGAAAGAAGCTGTCTTAGAAACTGGATTGTGATGTGAGAATTCATCTCACAGAGTTACACGCCCCTTTCATGGAAGAGTCATTTAACACGGTCTTTGAGGAACCTGAGGAGGGCTACTTTGGTTCGAATTCAGGCCTACGCTGAAATACCCTCGATGCAAAACGTGAGCGAAGCTGCGTGAGAAACTTCTCTGTGATACGTGAATTCATCACACAGAGTTACAACCGAGTCTTCAGGAAGCCGTTCGCTAACACTGTTTCCGTGGAATCTGCAAAGTGATATTTGCGGGCGCATTGAGGCCCATGGTGAACACGGAGACATCCTCCGATAATAACTAGAAAGAAGCTGTCTCAGAAATTGCTCTGTGATGTTGAATCCACCACACAGAGATTCACCTTTACCTTCTCGTAGCGGTTTGCTAACACCGTTGCCGTGGATTCTGCAAAGTGATCTTTGGGAGCTCATTGTGGGCTACGGGGAACAGAAAATATCCTCAGATAAGAACCGGAAAGAAGCTTTCTGAGAAACTGCCTTGCGGTGTGTGAATGCGCCTCACGGAGTTACACTTTTCTCTTCAGTGATCAGTTTGCCAGCACCTCGTTTTCTTGAAGTTTGCGACGAGATACTTCTCAGCGCTATGCAGCTTACGGTGACAAAGGAAATATCCTCAGATAAGAAATGAAAGAAGCTTCCTCGGGAATTGCTTTCAGATACGAGACTTCAGCTCCCGGAGTTGCATCACTGGGTCTTGGAGCCGTTTCCTAGCACGGTTTTTGTGGATTCTGAGAACTCATAATTTCGGATGGGCTTGAAGAGTATAGGGGGACAGGAACTATCCTCCGAGAAAAACCGGAAGGAAGCTCTCTGAGAAACTGCTTCGTGATGTGTGAATTCATTTCACAGGGTTACACCACTCCTTCCTGGAGGAGTTTGCTAGCACTGTGTGTGTAGAATCTCACGAGTGATATCTTGGATAGCGTTGAATCCCATGGTGAATCGTGAAATCTCGAGACTCAGACAAATCCGCAGGGAGGATTCTCCTCAGAAACTCAAAGGAGTTTCTCCTCAGAAACTCCTTTGCTGTGGGTGAATTCGGCTCACAGAGTTCTATCATTGTTTCCATGGAGAAGCTTGCTAACAGTGTTTTCGCAGAACCTGCTCTAAGACACACAGTGGAGCTCCGAGACCACAAATAACCTCAGCTCGAAAACAAAAATATAGAAGCTTTCTGAGAAACTGCTTTGTGATGTGTGACTTCAACTCACTGAATTACACCTGTGCTTCATGGAGCCGTTGGCTACCCCTGTTTCTGTGGAATCTGGAAACTGATATTTCAGACCCCTTTGAGGACTACGGGGCCAAAGGAAATATCCTCCGTTACAAAGGAGAGGGAAGCTTTCTGAGAAACTTCTTTGTGATCTGTGAATTCATCTCACAGAATTGCAGCTTTCTCCTCCTGAAGCCCTTCGCGAAGACTGTTCTCGTGGAATTTGCAAAGCGATATTTGGGAGCTCATTGAGGGCTCCGGTGAAAAGGAAATAGCCTCAGATGCACACTGGCAAGAAGCTTTGTGAGAAACTGCATTGCGCTGTGTGAGTGCACCTCACAGAGTTACACTTTGCTCTTCAGTGATGAGTTTGACAAGACCGTTTCCTTGAAATCCGCAATGGGAGACTTCTTGGAGCTACGCAGCTTACCGTGACAAAGGAAGTATCCTCAGATAAAAATGACAGAAGCTTCCTCAGAAATTGCTTTCAGATACGTGACTTCATCTGACCGAGTTACATCACTGTTTCTTGGAGCCGTTCCCCAAGCTGTTTTTGTGGATTCTGAGAACCGATATTTCGGATGGGTTTGGAGAGTGTGGGGAGAAAGGGAATATCCTCCGAGAAAAACCGGAGTGCAGCTTTCTGAGAAACAGCTTTGTGACGTGTGAGTTCATTTCAAAGGCTTACACCACTCTTGGGAGCCCACGGAGGGATATGGTGAAAAGAGAAACGTCCTCAGATACAAACTGGAAAGAAGCCTTCGGAGAAACTGCATTGTGACATGTGAATGCGACTCCTAGACTTCCACGCACCTTTTCACTGACCCGTTTGCTAACACTGTTTGATTGCAATCTGCACTGGGCTATTTCTCAGCGCAATGAAGCTCATGGTGACCAAGGAACTATCGTGAAATGAAAACTGGAAAGAGGCTTTGTGAGAAACTTCTCAGTGAAACGTGAATTCATCTCACAGAGTTCCCACTTAGTCTTCACGAAGCAGTTTGCTAACACCGTTTCCGTGGAATCTGCATAGTGCTATCTGGGAGCGCACTGAGGGCCCACGGTGAAAACGGAAACATCCTCAGGTCGTGACGAGAAAGAAGCTGTCTCCGAAATTGCTTTGTGATGTGTCAATTCACCACACAGAGATTCACCTTCCCTTCTTGTAGCAGTTGGCTAGCACTGTTTTCCTGGATTCCGCAAAGTGATATTTGGGAGCTCATTGAGGGCTACGGGGAAAAGGAAATAGCCTCCGATAAAAACTGGAAGGAAGCGTTCTGAGAAACTGCGTTGCGATGTGCGAATGCAACTCCCAGAGTGACACTTTTCTCTTCAGTGACCAGTTTGCTCACACAGTTTCCTTGAAATCTGCCTTGGGATGCTTCTTAGCGCAATGAAGCTTACGGGGACAAAGGAAATCTCCTCAGATCAAATGAAAAGAAGCTTTCTTAGAAACTGGTTTGCGATGTGTGAAATCATCTCCCAGCGTCACACCGGCGTTTCGTGGGGCAGTCGTTTAACACTGTCTCTCAGGAACCCGAGAAGGGCTACTTTGGATGGAATTGAGGCCTACGCTGAGGAAGGACATATCCCCAATTAAAAACGTGAGAGAAGCTTTGTGAGACACTTCTCTGTGCTACGTGAATTCAACACACAGAGTTACAGCTGAATCTTCAGGAAGCAGTTTGCTACCACTGTTTTCCTGGAATCTGCAAGGCGATATTTGGGGGCGCATTCAGGGCCCATGGTGCAAACGGAAACGTCCTCATATGATAACTAGAAAGAAGCCGTCTCAGACATTGCTTTGTGATGTTGAATTCCCCACACGGAGCGTCACCTTTACCATCTTGTAGCAGTATGCTAACACTGTTTTCATGGATTCCGCAAAGGGATATTTGGGAGCTCATTGAGGCCTATGGTGAAAAGGGAAATGTCCTCAGACAAAAACAGGAAAGAAGTGTTTTGAGAAACGGCGTCGGGATGTGTGAATGCAACTCACGGAGTTACAGTTTTCTCTTCAGTGATCAACTTGCTAACACAGTTTTCCTGAAATCTGCCATGGCATATTTCTTAGCGCAATGAAGCTTACAGAGGACATATCCTCAGATAAAATGAGAAAGAAGCTGTCTTAGAAACTGGATTGTGATGTGAGAATTCATCTCACAGAGTTACACGCCCCTTTCATGGAAGAGTCATTTAACACGGTCTTTGAGGAACCTGAGGATGGCTACTTTGGTTCGAATTCAGGCCTACGCTGAAATACCCTCGATGCAAAACGTGAGCGAAGCTGCCTGAGAAACTTCTCTGTGATACGTGAATTCATCACACAGAGTTACAACCGAGTCTTCAGGAAGCCGTTCGCTAACACTGTTTCCGTGGAAACTGCAAAGTGATATTTGCGGGCGCATTGAGGCCCATGGTGAACACGGAGACATCCTCCGATAATAACTAGAAAGAAGCTGTCTCAGAAATTGCTCTGTGATGTTGAATCCACCACACAGAGATTCACCTTTACCTTCTCGTAGCGGTTTGCTAACACCGTTGCCGTGGATTCTGCAAAGTGATCTTTGGGAGCTCATTGTGGGCTACGGGGAACAGAAAATATCCTCAGATAAGAACCGGAAAGAAGCTTTCTGAGAAACTGCCTTGCGGTGTGTGAATGCGCCTCACGGAGTTACACTTTTCTCTTCAGTGATCAGTTTGCCAGCACCTCGTTTTCTTGAAGTTTGCGACGAGGTACTTCTCAGCGCTATGCAGCTTACGGTGACAAAGGAAATATCCTCAGATAAGAAATGAAAGAAGCTTCCTCGGGAATTGCTTTCAGATACGAGACTTCAGCTCCCGGAGTTGCATCACTGGGTCTTGGAGCCGTTTCCTAGCACGGTTTTTGTGGATTCTGAGAACTCACAATTTCGGATGGGCTTGAAGAGTATAGGGGGACAGGAACTATCCTCCGAGAAAAACCGGAAGGAAGCTCTCTGAGAAACTGCTTCGTGATGTGTGAATTCATTTCACAGGGTTACACCACTCCTTCCTGGAGGAGTTTGCTAGCACTGTGTGTGTAGAATCTCACGAGTGATATCTTGGATAGCGTTGAATCCCATGGTGAATCGTGAAATCTCGAGACTCAGACAAATCCGCAGGGAGGATTCTCCTCAGAAACTCAAAGGAGTTTCTCCTCAGAAACTCCTTTGCTGTGGGTGAATTCGGCTCACAGAGTTCTATCATTGTTTCCATGGAGAAGCTTGCTAACAGTGTTTTCGCAGAACCTGCTCTAAGACACACAGTGGAGCTCCGAGACCACAAATAACCTCAGCTCGAAAACAAAAATATAGAAGCTTTCTGAGAAACTGCTTTGTGATGTGTGACTTCAACTCACTGAATTACACCTGTGCTTCATGGAGCCGTTGGCTACCCCTGTTTCTGTGGAATCTGGAAACTGATATTTCAGACCCCTTTGAGGACTACGGGGCCAAAGGAAATATCCTCCGTTACAAAGGAGAGGGAAGCTTTCTGAGAAACTTCTTTGTGATCTGTGAATTCATCTCACAGAATTGCAGCTTTCTCCTCCTGAAGCCCTTCGCGAAGACTGTTCTCGTGGAATTTGCAAAGCGATATTTGGGAGCTCATTGAGGGCTCCGGTGAAAAGGAAATAGCCTCAGATGCACACTGGCAAGAAGCTTTGTGAGAAACTGCATTGCGCTGTGTGAGTGCACCTCACACAGTTACACTTTTCTCTTCAGTGATGAGTTTGACAAGACCGTTTCCTTGAAATCCGCAATGGGAGACTTCTTGGAGCTACGCAGCTTACCGTGACAAAGGAAGTATCCTCAGATAAAAATGACAGAAGCTTCCTCAGAAATTGCTTTCAGATACGTGACTTCATCTGACCGAGTTACATCACTGTTTCTTGGAGCCGTTCCCCAAGCTGTTTTTGTGGATTCTGAGAACCGATATTTCGGATGGGTTTGGAGAGTGTGGGGAGAAAGGGAATATCCTCCGAGAAAAACCGGAGTGCAGCTTTCTGAGAAACAGCTTTGTGACGTGTGAGTTCATTTCAAAGGCTTACACCACTCTTGGGAGCCCACGGAGGGATATGGTGAAAAGAGAAACGTCCTCAGATACAAACTGGAAAGAAGCCTTCGGAGAAACTGCATTGTGACATGTGAATGCGACTCCTAGACTTCCACGCACCTTTTCACTGACCCGTTTGCTAACACTGTTTGATTGCAATCTGCACTGGGCTATTTCTCAGCGCAATGAAGCTCATGGTGACCAAGGAACTATCGTGAAATGAAAACTGGAAAGAGGCTTTGTGAGAAACTTCTCAGTGAAACGTGAATTCATCTCACAGAGTTCCCACTTAGTCTTCACGAAGCAGTTTGCTAACACCCTTTCCGTGGAATCTGCATAGTGCTATCTGGGAGCGCACTGAGGGCCCACGGTGAAAACGGAAACATCCTCAGGTCGTGACGAGAAAGAAGCTGTCTCCGAAATTGCTTTGTGATGTGTCAATTCACCACACAGAGATTCACCTTCCCTTCTTGTAGCAGTTGGCTAGCACTGTTTTCCTGGATTCCGCAAAGTGATATTTGGGAGCTCATTGAGGGCTACGGGGAAAAGGAAATAGCCTCCGACAAAAACTGGAAGGAAGCGTTCTGAGAAACTGCGTTGCGATGTGCGAATGCAACTCCCAGAGTGACACTTTTCTCTTCAGTGACCAGTTTGCTCACACAGTTTCCTTGAAATCTGCCTTGGGATGCTTCTTAGCGCAATGAAGCTTACGGGGACAAAGGAAATCTCCTCAGATCAAATGAAAAGAAGCTTTCTTAGAAACTGGTTTGCGATGTGTGAAATCATCTCCCAGCGTCACACCGGCGTTTCGTGGGGCAGTCGTTTAACACTGTCTCTCAGGAACCCGAGAAGGGCTACTTTGGATGGAATTGAGGCCTACGCTGAGGAAGGACATATCCCCAATTAAAAACGTGAGAGAAGCTTTGTGAGACACTTCTCTGTGCTACGTGAATTCAACACACAGAGTTACAGCTGAATCTTCAGGAAGCAGTTTGCTACCACTGTTTTCCTGGAATCTGCAAGGCGATATTTGGGGGCGCATTCAGGGCCCATGGTGCAAACGGAAACGTCCTCAGATGATAACTAGAGAGAAGCCGTCTCAGACATTGCTTTGTGATGTTGAATTCCCCACACGGAGCGTCACCTTTACCATCTTGTAGCAGTATGCTAACACTGTTTTCATGGATTCCGCAAAGGGATATTTGGGAGCTCATTGAGGCCTATGGTGAAAAGGGAAATGTCCTCAGACAAAAACAGGAAAGAAGTGTTTTGAGAAACGGCGTCGGGATGTGTGAATGCAACTCACGGAGTTACAGTTTTCTCTTCAGTGATCAACTTGCTAACACAGTTTTCCTGAAATCTGCCATGGCATATTTCTTAGCGCAATGAAGCTTACAGAGGACATATCCTCAGATAAAATGAGAAAGAAGCTGTCTTAGAAACTGGATTGTGATGTGAGAATTCATCTCACAGAGTTACACGCCCCTTTCATGGAAGAGTCATTTAACACGGTCTTTGAGGAACCTGAGGATGGCTACTTTGGTTCGAATTCAGGCCTACGCTGAAATACCCTCGATGCAAAACGTGAGCGAAGCTGCGTGAGAAACTTCTCTGTGATACGTGAATTCATCACACAGAGTTACAACCGAGTCTTCAGGAAGCCGTTCGCTAACACTGTTTCCGTGGAATCTGCAAAGTGATATTTGGGGGCGCATTGAGGCCCATGGTGAACACGGAGACATCCTCCGATAATAACTAGAAAGAAGCTGTCTCAGAAATTGCTCTGTGATGTTGAATCCACCACACAGAGATTCACCTTTACCTTCTCGTAGCGGTTTGCTAACACCGTTGCCGTGGATTCTGCAAAGTGATCTTTGGGAGCTCATTGTGGGCTACGGGGAACAGAAAATATCCTCAGATAAGAACCGGAAAGAAGCTTTCTGAGAAACTGCCTTGCGGTGTGTGAATGCGCCTCACGGAGTTACACTTTTCTCTTCAGTGATCAGTTTGCCAGCACCTCGTTTTCTTGAAGTTTGCGACGAGATACTTCTCAGCGCTATGCAGCTTACGGTGACAAAGGAAATATCCTCAGATAAGAAATGAAAGAAGCTTCCTCGGGAATTGCTTTCAGATACGAGACTTCAGCTCCCGGAGTTGCATCACTGGGTCTTGGAGCCGTTTCCTAGCACGGTTTTTGTGGATTCTGAGAACTCACAATTTCGGATGGGCTTGAAGAGTATAGGGGGACAGGAACTATCCTCCGAGAAAAACCGGAAGGAAGCTCTCTGAGAAACTGCTTCGTGATGTGTGAATTCATTTCACAGGGTTACACCACTCCTTCCTGGAGGAGTTTGCTAGCACTGTGTGTGTAGAATCTCACGAGTGATATCTTGGATAGCGTTGAATCCCATGGTGAATCGTGAAATCTCGAGACTCAGACAAATCCGCAGGGAGGATTCTCCTCAGAAACTCAAAGGAGTTTCTCCTCAGAAACTCCTTTGCTGTGGGTGAATTCGGCTCACAGAGTTCTATCATTGTTTCCATGGAGAAGCTTGCTAACAGTGTTTTCGCAGAACCTGCTCTAAGACACACAGTGGAGCTCCGAGACCACAAATAACCTCAGCTCGAAAACAAAAATATAGAAGCTTTCTGAGAAACTGCTTTGTGATGTGTGACTTCAACTCACTGAATTACACCTGTGCTTCATGGAGCCGTTGGCTACCCCTGTTTCTGTGGAATCTGGAAACTGATATTTCAGACCCCTTTGAGGACTACGGGGCCAAAGGAAATATCCTCCGTTACAAAGGAGAGGGAAGCTTTCTGAGAAACTTCTTTGTGATCTGTGAATTCATCTCACAGAATTGCAGCTTTCTCCTCCTGAAGCCCTTCGCGAAGACTGTTCTCGTGGAATTTGCAAAGCGATATTTGGGAGCTCATTGAGGGCTCCGGTGAAAAGGAAATAGCCTCAGATGCACACTGGCAAGAAGCTTTGTGAGAAACTGCATTGCGCTGTGTGAGTGCACCTCACAGAGTTACACTTTTCTCTTCAGTGATGAGTTTGACAAGACCGTTTCCTTGAAATCCGCAATGGGAGACTTCTTGGAGCTACGCAGCTTACCGTGACAAAGGAAGTATCCTCAGATAAAAATGACAGAAGCTTCCTCAGAAATTGCTTTCAGATACGTGACTTCATCTGACCGAGTTACATCACTGTTTCTTGGAGCCGTTCCCCAGCGCTGTTTTTGTGGATTCTGAGAACCGATATTTCGGATGGGTTTGGAGAGTGTGGGGAGAAAGGGAATATCCTCCGAGAAAAACCGGAGTGCAGCTTTCTGAGAAACAGCTTTGTGACGTGTGAGTTCATTTCAAAGGCTTACACCACTCTTGGGAGCCCACGGAGGGATATGGTGAAAAGAGAAACGTCCTCAGATACAAACTGGAAAGAAGCCTTCGGAGAAACTGCATTGTGACATGTGAATGCGACTCCTAGACTTCCACGCACCTTTTCACTGACCCGTTTGCTAACACTGTTTGATTGCAATCTGCACTGGGCTATTTCTCAGCGCAATGAAGCTCATGGTGACCAAGGAACTATCGTGAAATGAAAACTGGAAAGAGGCTTTGTGAGAAACTTCTCAGTGAAACGTGAATTCATCTCACAGAGTTCCCACTTAGTCTTCACGAAGCAGTTTGCTAACACCGTTTCCGTGGAATCTGCATAGTGCTATCTGGGAGCGCACTGAGGGCCCACGGTGAAAACGGAAACATCCTCAGGTCGTGACGAGAAAGAAGCTGTCTCCGAAATTGCTTTGTGATGTGTCAATTCACCACACAGAGATTCACCTTCCCTTCTTGTAGCAGTTGGCTAGCACTGTTTTCCTGGAATCCGCAAAGTGATATTTGGGAGCTCATTGAGGGCTACGGGGAAAAGGAAATAGCCTCCGATAAAAACTGGAAGGAAGCGTTCTGAGAAACTGCGTTGCGATGTGCGAATGCAACTCCCAGAGTGACACTTTTCTCTTCAGTGACCAGTTTGCTCACACAGTTTCCTTGAAATCTGCCTTGGGATGCTTCTTAGCGCAATGAAGCTTACGGGGACAAAGGAAATCTCCTCAGATCAAATGAAAAGAAGCTTTCTTAGAAACTGGTTTGCGATGTGTGAAATCATCTCCCAGCGTCACACCGGCGTTTCGTGGGGCAGTCGTTTAACACTGTCTCTCAGGAACCCGAGAAGGGCTACTTTGGATGGAATTGAGGCCTACGCTGAGGAAGGACATATCCCCAATTAAAAACGTGAGAGAAGCTTTGTGAGACACTTCTCTGTGCTACGTGAATTCAACACACAGAGTTACAGCTGAATCTTCAGGAAGCAGTTTGCTACCACTGTTTTCCTGGAATCTGCAAGGCGATATTTGGGGGCGCATTCAGGGCCCATGGTGCAAACGGAAACGTCCTCAGATGATAACTAGAGAGAAGCCGTCTCAGACATTGCTTTGTGATGTTGAATTCCCCACACGGAGCGTCACCTTTACCATCTTGTAGCAGTATGCTAACACTGTTTTCATGGATTCCGCAAAGGGATATTTGGGAGCTCATTGAGGCCTATGGTGAAAAGGGAAATGTCCTCAGACAAAAACAGGAAAGAAGTGTTTTGAGAAACGGCGTCGGGATGTGTGAATGCAACTCACGGAGTTACAGTTTTCTCTTCAGTGATCAACTTGCTAACACAGTTTTCCTGAAATCTGCCATGGCATATTTCTTAGCGCAATGAAGCTTACAGAGGACATATCCTCAGATAAAATGAGAAAGAAGCTGTCTTAGAAACTGGATTGTGATGTGAGAATTCATCTCACAGAGTTACACGCCCCTTTCATGGAAGAGTCATTTAACACGGTCTTTGAGGAACCTGAGGAGGGCTACTTTGGTTCGAATTCAGGCCTACGCTGAAATACCCTCGATGCAAAACGTGAGCGAAGCTGCGTGAGAAACTTCTCTGTGATACGTGAATTCATCACACAGAGTTACAACCGAGTCTTCAGGAAGCCGTTCACTAACACTGTTTCCGTGGAATCTGCAAAGTGATATTTGGGGGCGCATTGAGGCCCATGGTGAACACGGAGACATCCTCCGATAATAACTAGAAAGAAGCTGTCTCAGAAATTGCTCTGTGATGTTGAATCCACCACACAGAGATTCACCTTTACCTTCTCGTAGCGGTTTGCTAACACCGTTGCCGTGGATTCTGCAAAGTGATCTTTGGGAGCTCATTGTGGGCTACGGGGAACAGAAAATATCCTCAGATAAGAACCGGAAAGAAGCTTTCTGAGAAACTGCCTTGCGGTGTGTGAATGCGCCTCACAGAGTTACACTTTTCTCTTCAGTGATCAGTTTGCCAGCACCTCGTTTTCTTGAAGTTTGCGACGAGATACTTCTCAGCGCTATGCAGCTTACGGTGACAAAGGAAATATCCTCAGATAAGAAATGAAAGAAGCTTCCTCGGGAATTGCTTTCAGATACGAGACTTCAGCTCCCGGAGTTGCATCACTGGGTCTTGGAGCCGTTTCCTAGCACGGTTTTTGTGGATTCTGAGAACTCACAATTTCGGATGGGCTTGAAGAGTATAGGGGGACAGGAACTATCCTCCGAGAAAAACCGGAAGGAAGCTCTCTGAGAAACTGCTTCGTGATGTGTGAATTCATTTCACAGGGTTACACCACTCCTTCCTGGAGGAGTTTGCTAGCACTGTGTGTGTAGAATCTCACGAGTGATATCTTGGATAGCGTTGAATCCCATGGTGAATCGTGAAATCTCGAGACTCAGACAAATCCGCAGGGAGGATTCTCCTCAGAAACTCAAAGGAGTTTCTCCTCAGAAACTCCTTTGCTGTGGGTGAATTCGGCTCACAGAGTTCTATCATTGTTTCCATGGAGAAGCTTGCTAACAGTGTTTTCGCAGAACCTGCTCTAAGACACACAGTGGAGCTCCGAGACCACAAATAACCTCAGCTCGAAAACAAAAATATAGAAGCTTTCTGAGAAACTGCTTTGTGATGTGTGACTTCAACTCACTGAATTACACCTGTGCTTCATGGAGCCGTTGGCTACCCCTGTTTCTGTGGAATCTGGAAACTGATATTTCAGACCCCTTTGAGGACTACGGGGCCAAAGGAAATATCCTCCGTTACAAAGGAGAGGGAAGCTTTCTGAGAAACTTCTTTGTGATCTGTGAATTCATCTCACAGAATTGCAGCTTTCTCCTCCTGAAGCCCTTCGCGAAGACTGTTCTCGTGGAATTTGCAAAGCGATATTTGGGAGCTCATTGAGGGCTCCGGTGAAAAGGAAATAGCCTCAGATGCACACTGGCAAGAAGCTTTGTGAGAAACTGCATTGCGCTGTGTGAGTGCACCTCACAGAGTTACACTTTTCTCTTCAGTGATGAGTTTGACAAGACCGTTTCCTTGAAATCCGCAATGGGAGACTTCTTGGAGCTACGCAGCTTACCGTGACAAAGGAAGTATCCTCAGATAAAAATGACAGAAGCTTCCTCAGAAATTGCTTTCAGATACGTGACTTCATCTGACCGAGTTACATCACTGTTTCTTGGAGCCGTTCCCCAGCGCTGTTTTTGTGGATTCTGAGAACCGATATTTCGGATGGGTTTGGAGAGTGTGGGGAGAAAGGGAATATCCTCCGAGAAAAACCGGAGTGCAGCTTTCTGAGAAACAGCTTTGTGACGTGTGAGTTCATTTCAAAGGCTTACACCACTCTTGGGAGCCCACGGAGGGATATGGTGAAAAGAGAAACGTCCTCAGATACAAACTGGAAAGAAGCCTTCGGAGAAACTGCATTGTGACATGTGAATGCGACTCCTAGACTTCCACGCACCTTTTCACTGACCCGTTTGCTAACACTGTTTGATTGCAATCTGCACTGGGCTATTTCTCAGCGCAATGAAGCTCATGGTGACCAAGGAACTATCGTGAAATGAAAACTGGAAAGAGGCTTTGTGAGAAACTTCTCAGTGAAACGTGAATTCATCTCACAGAGTTCCCACTTAGTCTTCACGAAGCAGTTTGCTAACACCGTTTCCGTGGAATCTGCATAGTGCTATCTGGGAGCGCACTGAGGGCCCACGGTGAAAACGGAAACATCCTCAGGTCGTGACGAGAAAGAAGCTGTCTCCGAAATTGCTTTGTGATGTGTCAATTCACCACACAGAGATTCACCTTCCCTTCTTGTAGCAGTTGGCTAGCACTGTTTTCCTGGATTCCGCAAAGTGATATTTGGGAGCTCATTGAGGGCTACGGGGAAAAGGAAATAGCCTCCGATAAAAACTGGAAGGAAGCGTTCTGAGAAACTGCGTTGCGATGTGCGAATGCAACTCCCAGAGTGACACTTTTCTCTTCAGTGACCAGTTTGCTCACACAGTTTCCTTGAAATCTGCCTTGGGATGCTTCTTAGCGCAATGAAGCTTACGGGGACAAAGGAAATCTCCTCAGATCAAATGAAAAGAAGCTTTCTTAGAAACTGGTTTGTGATGTGTGAAATCATCTCCCAGCGTCACACCGGCGTTTCGTGGGGCAGTCGTTTAACACTGTCTCTCAGGAACCCGAGAAGGGCTACTTTGGATGGAATTGAGGCCTACGCTGAGGAAGGACATATCCCCAATTAAAAACGTGAGAGAAGCTTTGTGAGACACTTCTCTGTGCTACGTGAATTCAACACACAGAGTTACAGCTGAATCTTCAGGAAGCAGTTTGCTACCACTGTTTTCCTGGAATCTGCAAGGCGATATTTGGGGGCGCATTCAGGGCCCATGGTGCAAACGGAAACGTCCTCAGATGATAACTAGAGAGAAGCCGTCTCAGACATTGCTTTGTGATGTTGAATTCCCCACACGGAGCGTCACCTTTACCATCTTGTAGCAGTATGCTAACACTGTTTTCATGGATTCCGCAAAGGGATATTTGGGAGCTCATTGAGGCCTATGGTGAAAAGGGAAATGTCCTCAGACAAAAACAGGAAAGAAGTGTTTTGAGAAACGGCGTCGGGATGTGTGAATGCAACTCACGGAGTTACAGTTTTCTCTTCAGTGATCAACTTGCTAACACAGTTTTCCTGAAATCTGCCATGGCATATTTCTTAGCGCAATGAAGCTTACAGAGGACATATCCTCAGATAAAATGAGAAAGAAGCTGTCTTAGAAACTGGATTGTGATGTGAGAATTCATCTCACAGAGTTACACGCCCCTTTCATGGAAGAGTCATTTAACACGGTCTTTGAGGAACCTGAGGAGGGCTACTTTGGTTCGAATTCAGGCCTACGCTGAAATACCCTCGATGCAAAACGTGAGCGAAGCTGCGTGAGAAACTTCTCTGTGATACGTGAATTCATCACACAGAGTTACAACCGAGTCTTCAGGAAGCCGTTCGCTAACACTGTTTCCGTGGAATCTGCAAAGTGATATTTGGGGGCGCATTGAGGCCCATGGTGAACACGGAGACATCCTCCGATAATAACTAGAAAGAAGCTGTCTCAGAAATTGCTCTGTGATGTTGAATCCACCACACAGAGATTCACCTTTACCTTCTCGTAGCGGTTTGCTAACACCGTTGCCGTGGATTCTGCAAAGTGATCTTTGGGAGCTCATTGTGGGCTACGGGGAACAGAAAATATCCTCAGATAAGAACCGGAAAGAAGCTTTCTGAGAAACTGCCTTGCGGTGTGTGAATGCGCCTCACGGAGTTACACTTTTCTCTTCAGTGATCAGTTTGCCAGCACCTCGTTTTCTTGAAGTTTGCGACGAGATACTTCTCAGCGCTATGCAGCTTACGGTGACAAAGGAAATATCCTCAGATAAGAAATGAAAGAAGCTTCCTCGGGAATTGCTTTCAGATACGAGACTTCAGCTCCCGGAGTTGCATCACTGGGTCTTGGAGCCGTTTCCTAGCACGGTTTTTGTGGATTCTGAGAACTCACAATTTCGGATGGGCTTGAAGAGTATAGGGGGACAGGAACTATCCTCCGAGAAAAACCGGAAGGAAGCTCTCTGAGAAACTGCTTCGTGATGTGTGAATTCATTTCACAGGGTTACACCACTCCTTCCTGGAGGAGTTTGCTAGCACTGTGTTTGTAGAATCTCACGAGTGATATCTTGGATAGCGTTGAATCCCATGGTGAATCGTGAAATCTCGAGACTCAGACAAATCCGCAGGGAGGATTCTCCTCAGAAACTCAAAGGAGTTTCTCCTCAGAAACTCCTTTGCTGTGGGTGAATTCGGCTCACAGAGTTCTATCATTGTTTCCATGGAGAAGCTTGCTAACAGTGTTTTCGCAGAACCTGCTCTAAGACACACAGTGGAGCTCCGAGACCACAAATAACCTCAGCTCGAAAACAAAAATATAGAAGCTTTCTGAGAAACTGCTTTGTGATGTGTGACTTCAACTCACTGAATTACACCTGTGCTTCATGGAGCCGTTGGCTACCCCTGTTTCTGTGGAATCTGGAAACTGATATTTCAGACCCCTTTGAGGACTACGGGGCCAAAGGAAATATCCTCCGTTACAAAGGAGAGGGAAGCTTTCTGAGAAACTTCTTTGTGATCTGTGAATTCATCTCACAGAATTGCAGCTTTCTCCTCCTGAAGCCCTTCGCGAAGACTGTTCTCGTGGAATTTGCAAAGCGATATTTGGGAGCTCATTGAGGGCTCCGGTGAAAAGGAAATAGCCTCAGATGCACACTGGCAAGAAGCTTTGTGAGAAACTGCATTGCGCTGTGTGAGTGCACCTCACAGAGTTACACTTTTCTCTTCAGTGATGAGTTTGACAAGACCGTTTCCTTGAAATCCGCAATGGGAGACTTCTTGGAGCTACGCAGCTTACCGTGACAAAGGAAGTATCCTCAGATAAAAATGACAGAAGCTTCCTCAGAAATTGCTTTCAGATACGTGACTTCATCTGACCGAGTTACATCACTGTTTCTTGGAGCCGTTCCCCAGCGCTGTTTTTGTGGATTCTGAGAACCGATATTTCGGATGGGTTTGGAGAGTGTGGGGAGAAAGGGAATATCCTCCGAGAAAAACCGGAGTGCAGCTTTCTGAGAAACAGCTTTGTGACGTGTGAGTTCATTTCAAAGGCTTACACCACTCTTGGGAGCCCACGGAGGGATATGGTGAAAAGAGAAACGTCCTCAGATACAAACTGGAAAGAAGCCTTCGGAGAAACTGCATTGTGACATGTGAATGCGACTCCTAGACTTCCACGCACCTTTTCACTGACCCGTTTGCTAACACTGTTTGATTGCAATCTGCACTGGGCTATTTCTCAGCGCAATGAAGCTCATGGTGACCAAGGAACTATCGTGAAATGAAAACTGGAAAGAGGCTTTGTGAGAAACTTCTCAGTGAAACGTGAATTCATCTCACAGAGTTCCCACTTAGTCTTCACGAAGCAGTTTGCTAACACCGTTTCCGTGGAATCTGCATAGTGCTATCTGGGAGCGCACTGAGGGCCCACGGTGAAAACGGAAACATCCTCAGGTCGTGACGAGAAAGAAGCTGTCTCCGAAATTGCTTTGTGATGTGTCAATTCACCACACAGAGATTCACCTTCCCTTCTTGTAGCAGTTGGCTAGCACTGTTTTCCTGGATTCCGCAAAGTGATATTTGGGAGCTCATTGAGGGCTACGGGGAAAAGGAAATAGCCTCCGATAAAAACTGGAAGGAAGCGTTCTGAGAAACTGCGTTGCGATGTGCGAATGCAACTCCCAGAGTGACACTTTTCTCTTCAGTGACCAGTTTGCTCACACAGTTTCCTTGAAATCTGCCTTGGGATGCTTCTTAGCGCAATGAAGCTTACGGGGACAAAGGAAAACTCCTCAGATCAAATGAAAAGAAGCTTTCTTAGAAACTGGTTTGTGATGTGTGAAATCATCTCCCAGCGTCACACCGGCGTTTCGTGGGGCAGTCGTTTAACACTGTCTCTCAGGAACCCGAGAAGGGCTACTTTGGATGGAATTGAGGCCTACGCTGAGGAAGGACATATCCCCAATTAAAAACGTGAGAGAAGCTTTGTGAGACACTTCTCTGTGCTACGTGAATTCAACACACAGAGTTACAGCTGAATCTTCAGGAAGCAGTTTGCTACCACTGTTTTCCTGGAATCTGCAAGGCGATATTTGGGGGCGCATTCAGGGCCCATGGTGCAAACGGAAACGTCCTCAGATGATAACTAGAGAGAAGCCGTCTCAGACATTGCTTTGTGATGTTGAATTCCCCACACGGAGCGTCACCTTTACCATCTTGTAGCAGTATGCTAACACTGTTTTCATGGATTCCGCAAAGGGATATTTGGGAGCTCATTGAGGCCTATGGTGAAAAGGGAAATGTCCTCAGACAAAAACAGGAAAGAAGTGTTTTGAGAAACGGCGTCGGGATGTGTGAATGCAACTCACGGAGTTACAGTTTTCTCTTCAGTGATCAACTTGCTAACACAGTTTTCCTGAAATCTGCCATGGCATATTTCTTAGCGCAATGAAGCTTACAGAGGACATATCCTCAGATAAAATGAGAAAGAAGCTGTCTTAGAAACTGGATTGTGATGTGAGAATTCATCTCACAGAGTTACACGCCCCTTTCATGGAAGAGTCATTTAACACGGTCTTTGAGGAACCTGAGGAGGGCTACTTTGGTTCGAATTCAGGCCTACGCTGAAATACCCTCGATGCAAAACGTGAGCGAAGCTGCGTGAGAAACTTCTCTGTGATACGTGAATTCATCACACAGAGTTACAACCGAGTCTTCAGGAAGCCGTTCGCTAACACTGTTTCCGTGGAATCTGCAAAGTGATATTTGGGGGCGCATTGAGGCCCATGGTGAACACGGAGACATCCTCCGATAATAACTAGAAAGAAGCTGTCTCAGAAATTGCTCTGTGATGTTGAATCCACCACACAGAGATTCACCTTTACCTTCTCGTAGCGGTTTGCTAACACCGTTGCCGTGGATTCTGCAAAGTGATCTTTGGGAGCTCATTGTGGGCTACGGGGAACAGAAAATATCCTCAGATAAGAACCGGAAAGAAGCTTTCTGAGAAACTGCCTTGCGGTGTGTGAATGCGCCTCACGGAGTTACACTTTTCTCTTCAGTGATCAGTTTGCCAGCACCTCGTTTTCTTGAAGTTTGCGACGAGATACTTCTCAGCGCTATGCAGCTTACGGTGACAAAGGAAATATCCTCAGATAAGAAATGAAAGAAGCCTCCTCGGGAATTGCTTTCAGATACGAGACTTCAGCTCCCGGAGTTGCATCACTGGGTCTTGGAGCCGTTTCCTAGCACGGTTTTTGTGGATTCTGAGAACTCATAATTTCGGATGGGCTTGAAGAGTATAGGGGGACAGGAACTATCCTCCGAGAAAAACCGGAAGGAAGCTCTCTGAGAAACTGCTTCGTGATGTGTGAATTCATTTCACAGGGTTACACCACTCCTTCCTGGAGGAGTTTGCTAGCACTGTGTTTGTAGAATCTCACGAGTGATATCTTGGATAGCGTTGAATCCCATGGTGAATCGTGAAATCTCGAGACTCAGACAAATCCGCAGGGAGGATTCTCCTCAGAAACTCAAAGGAGTTTCTCCTCAGAAACTCCTTTGCTGTGGGTGAATTCGGCTCACAGAGTTCTATCATTGTTTCCATGGAGAAGCTTGCTAACAGTGTTTTCGCAGAACCTGCTCTAAGACACACAGTGGAGCTCCGAGACCACAAATAACCTCAGCTCGAAAACAAAAATATAGAAGCTTTCTGAGAAACTGCTTTGTGATGTGTGACTTCAACTCACTGAATTACACCTGTGCTTCATGGAGCCGTTGGCTACCCCTGTTTCTGTGGAATCTGGAAACTGATATTTCAGACCCCTTTGAGGACTACGGGGCCAAAGGAAATATCCTCCGTTACAAAGGAGAGGGAAGCTTTCTGAGAAACTTCTTTGTGATCTGTGAATTCATCTCACAGAATTGCAGCTTTCTCCTCCTGAAGCCCTTCGCGAAGACTGTTCTCGTGGAATTTGCAAAGCGATATTTGGGAGCTCATTGAGGGCTCCGGTGAAAAGGAAATAGCCTCAGATGCACACTGGCAAGAAGCTTTGTGAGAAACTGCATTGCGCTGTGTGAGTGCACCTCACAGAGTTACACTTTTCTCTTCAGTGATGAGTTTGACAAGACCGTTTCCTTGAAATCCGCAATGGGAGACTTCTTGGAGCTACGCAGCTTACCGTGACAAAGGAAGTATCCTCAGATAAAAATGACAGAAGCTTCCTCAGAAATTGCTTTCAGATACGTGACTTCATCTGACCGAGTTACATCACTGTTTCTTGGAGCCGTTCCCCAAGCTGTTTTTGTGGATTCTGAGAACCGATATTTCGGATGGGTTTGGAGAGTGTGGGGAGAAAGGGAATATCCTCCGAGAAAAACCGGAGTGCAGCTTTCTGAGAAACAGCTTTGTGACGTGTGAGTTCATTTCAAAGGCTTACACCACTCTTGGGAGCCCACGGAGGGATATGGTGAAAAGAGAAACGTCCTCAGATACAAACTGGAAAGAAGCCTTCGGAGAAACTGCATTGTGACATGTGAATGCGACTCCTAGACTTCCACGCACCTTTTCACTGACCCGTTTGCTAACACTGTTTGATTGCAATCTGCACTGGGCTATTTCTCAGCGCAATGAAGCTCATGGTGACCAAGGAACTATCGTGAAATGAAAACTGGAAAGAGGCTTTGTGAGAAACTTCTCAGTGAAACGTGAATTCATCTCACAGAGTTCCCACTTAGTCTTCACGAAGCAGTTTGCTAACACCGTTTCCGTGGAATCTGCATAGTGCTATCTGGGAGCGCACTGAGGGCCCACGGTGAAAACGGAAACATCCTCAGGTCGTGACGAGAAAGAAGCTGTCTCCGAAATTGCTTTGTGATGTGTCAATTCACCACACAGAGATTCACCTTCCCTTCTTGTAGCAGTTGGCTAGCACTGTTTTCCTGGATTCCGCAAAGTGATATTTGGGAGCTCATTGAGGGCTACGGGGAAAAGGAAATAGCCTCCGATAAAAACTGGAAGGAAGCGTTCTGAGAAACTGCGTTGCGATGTGCGAATGCAACTCCCAGAGTGACACTTTTCTCTTCAGTGACCAGTTTGCTCACACAGTTTCCTTGAAATCTGCCTTGGGATGCTTCTTAGCGCAATGAAGCTTACGGGGACAAAGGAAATCCCCTCAGATCAAATGAAAAGAAGCTTTCTTAGAAACTGGTTTGCGATGTGTGAAATCATCTCCCAGCGTCACACCGGCGTTTCGTGGGGCAGTCGTTTAACACTGTCTCTCAGGAACCCGAGAAGGGCTACTTTGGATGGAATTGAGGCCTACGCTGAGGAAGGACATATCCCCAATTAAAAACGTGAGAGAAGCTTTGTGAGACACTTCTCTGTGCTACGTGAATTCAACACACAGAGTTACAGCTGAATCTTCAGGAAGCAGTTTGCTACCACTGTTTTCCTGGAATCTGCAAGGCGATATTTGGGGGCGCATTCAGGGCCCATGGTGCAAACGGAAACGTCCTCAGATGATAACTAGAGAGAAGCCGTCTCAGACATTGCTTTGTGATGTTGAATTCCCCACACGGAGCGTCACCTTTACCATCTTGTAGCAGTATGCTAACACTGTTTTCATGGATTCCGCAAAGGGATATTTGGGAGCTCATTGAGGCCTATGGTGAAAAGGGAAATGTCCTCAGACAAAAACAGGAAAGAAGTGTTTTGAGAAACGGCGTCGGGATGTGTGAATGCAACTCACGGAGTTACAGTTTTCTCTTCAGTGATCAACTTGCTAACACAGTTTTCCTGAAATCTGCCATGGCATATTTCTTAGCGCAATGAAGCTTACAGAGGACATATCCTCAGATAAAATGAGAAAGAAGCTGTCTTAGAAACTGGATTGTGATGTGAGAATTCATCTCACAGAGTTACACGCCCCTTTCATGGAAGAGTCATTTAACACGGTCTTTGAGGAACCTGAGGAGGGCTACTTTGGTTCGAATTCAGGCCTACGCTGAAATACCCTCGATGCAAAACGTGAGCGAAGCTGCGTGAGAAACTTCTCTGTGATACGTGAATTCATCACACAGAGTTACAACCGAGTCTTCAGGAAGCCGTTCGCTAACACTGTTTCCGTGGAATCTGCAAAGTGATATTTGGGGGCGCATTGAGGCCCATGGTGAACACGGAGACATCCTCCGATAATAACTAGAAAGAAGCTGTCTCAGAAATTGCTCTGTGATGTTGAATCCACCACACAGAGATTCACCTTTACCTTCTCGTAGCGGTTTGCTAACACCGTTGCCGTGGATTCTGCAAAGTGATCTTTGGGAGCTCATTGTGGGCTACGGGGAACAGAAAATATCCTCAGATAAGAACCGGAAAGAAGCTTTCTGAGAAACTGCCTTGCGGTGTGTGAATGCGCCTCATGGAGTTACACTTTTCTCTTCAGTGATCAGTTTGCCAGCACCTCGTTTTCTTGAAGTTTGCGACGAGATACTTCTCAGCGCTATGCAGCTTACGGTGACAAAGGAAATATCCTCAGATAAGAAATGAAAGAAGCTTCCTCGGGAATTGCTTTCAGATACGAGACTTCAGCTCCCGGAGTTGCATCACTGGGTCTTGGAGCCGTTTCCTAGCACGGTTTTTGTGGATTCTGAGAACTCACAATTTCGGATGGGCTTGAAGAGTATAGGGGGACAGGAACTATCCTCCGAGAAAAACCGGAAGGAAGCTCTCTGAGAAACTGCTTCGTGATGTGTGAATTCATTTCACAGGGTTACACCACTCCTTCCTGGAGGAGTTTGCTAGCACTGTGTGTGTAGAATCTCACGAGTGATATCTTGGATAGCGTTGAATCCCATGGTGAATCGTGAAATCTCGAGACTCAGACAAATCCGCAGGGAGGATTCTCCTCAGAAACTCAAAGGAGTTTCTCCTCAGAAACTCCTTTGCTGTGGGTGAATTCGGCTCACAGAGTTCTATCATTGTTTCCATGGAGAAGCTTGCTAACAGTGTTTTCGCAGAACCTGCTCTAAGACACACAGTGGAGCTCCGAGACCACAAATAACCTCAGCTCGAAAACAAAAATATAGAAGCTTTCTGAGAAACTGCTTTGTGATGTGTGACTTCAACTCACTGAATTACACCTGTGCTTCATGGAGCCGTTGGCTACCCCTGTTTCTGTGGAATCTGGAAACTGATATTTCAGACCCCTTTGAGGACTACGGGGCCAAAGGAAATATCCTCCGTTACAAAGGAGAGGGAAGCTTTCTGAGAAACTTCTTTGTGATCTGTGAATTCATCTCACAGAATTGCAGCTTTCTCCTCCTGAAGCCCTTCGCGAAGACTGTTCTCGTGGAATTTGCAAAGCGATATTTGGGAGCTCATTGAGGGCTCCGGTGAAAAGGAAATAGCCTCAGATGCACACTGGCAAGAAGCTTTGTGAGAAACTGCATTGCACTGTGTGAGTGCCCCTCACAGAGTTACACTTTTCTCTTCAGTGATGAGTTTGACAAGACCGTTTCCTTGAAATCCGCAATGGGAGACTTCTTGGAGCTACGCAGCTTACCGTGACAAAGGAAGTATCCTCAGATAAAAATGACAGAAGCTTCCTCAGAAATTGATTTCAGATACGTGACTTCATCTGACCGAGTTACATCACTGTTTCTTGGAGCCGTTCCCCAGCGCTGTTTTTGTGGATTCTGAGAACCGATATTTCGGATGGGTTTGGAGAGTGTGGGGAGAAAGGGAATATCCTCCGAGAAAAACCGGAGTGCAGCTTTCTGAGAAACAGCTTTGTGACGTGTGAGTTCATTTCAAAGGCTTACACCACTCTTGGGAGCCCACGGAGGGATATGGTGAAAAGAGAAACGTCCTCAGATACAAACTGGAAAGAAGCCTTCGGAGAAACTGCATTGTGACATGTGAATGCGACTCCTAGACTTCCACGCACCTTTTCACTGACCCGTTTGCTAACACTGTTTGATTGCAATCTGCACTGGGCTATTTCTCAGCGCAATGAAGCTCATGGTGACCAAGGAACTATCGTGAAATGAAAACTGGAAAGAGGCTTTGTGAGAAACTTCTCAGTGAAACGTGAATTCATCTCACAGAGTTCCCACTTAGTCTTCACGAAGCAGTTTGCTAACACCGTTTCCGTGGAATCTGCATAGTGCTATCTGGGAGCGCACTGAGGGCCCACGGTGAAAACGGAAACATCCTCAGGTCGTGACGAGAAAGAAGCTGTCTCCGAAATTGCTTTGTGATGTGTCAATTCACCACACAGAGATTCACCTTCCCTTCTTGTAGCAGTTGGCTAGCACTGTTTTCCTGGATTCCGCAAAGTGATATTTGGGAGCTCATTGAGGGCTACGGGGAAAAGGAAATAGCCTCCGATAAAAACTGGAAGGAAGCGTTCTGAGAAACTGCGTTGCGATGTGCGAATGCAACTCCCAGAGTGACACTTTTCTCTTCAGTGACCAGTTTGCTCACACAGTTTCCTTGAAATCTGCCTTGGGATGCTTCTTAGCGCAATGAAGCTTACGGGGACAAAGGAAATCTCCTCAGATCAAATGAAAAGAAGCTTTCTTAGAAACTGGTTTGCGATGTGTGAAATCATCTCCCAGCGTCACACCGGCGTTTCGTGGGGCAGTCGTTTAACACTGTCTCACAGGAACCCGAGAAGGGCTACTTTGGATGGAATTGAGGCCTACGCTGAGGAAGGACATATCCCCAATTAAAAACGTGAGAGAAGCTTTGTGAGACACTTCTCTGTGCTACGTGAATTCAACACACAGAGTTACAGCTGAATCTTCAGGAAGCAGTTTGCTACCACTGGTTTCCTGGAATCTGCAAGGCGATATTTGGGGGCGCATTCAGGGCCCATGGTGCAAACGGAAACGTCCTCAGATGATAACTAGAGAGAAGCCGTCTCAGACATTGCTTTGTGATGTTGAATTCCCCACACGGAGCGTCACCTTTACCATCTTGTAGCAGTATGCTAACACTGTTTTCATGGATTCCGCAAAGGGATATTTGGGAGCTCATTGAGGCCTATGGTGAAAAGGGAAATGTCCTCAGACAAAAACAGGAAAGAAGTGTTTTGAGAAACGGCGTCGGGATGTGTGAATGCAACTCACGGAGTTACAGTTTTCTCTTCAGTGATCAACTTGCTAACACAGTTTTCCTGAAATCTGCCATGGCATATTTCTTAGCGCAATGAAGCTTACAGAGGACATATCCTCAGACAAAATGAGAAAGAAGCTGTCTTAGAAACTGGATTGTGATGTGAGAATTCATCTCACAGAGTTACACGCCCCTTTCATGGAAGAGTCATTTAACACGGTCTTTGAGGAACCTGAGGAGGGCTACTTTGGTTCGAATTCAGGCCTACGCTGAAATACCCTCGATGCAAAACGTGAGCGAAGCTGCGTGAGAAACTTCTCTGTGATACGTGAATTCATCACACAGAGTTACAACCGAGTCTTCAGGAAGCCGTTCGCTAACACTGTTTCCGTGGAATCTGCAAAGTGATATTTGGGGGCGCATTGAGGCCCATGGTGAACACGGAGACATCCTCCGATAATAACTAGAAAGAAGCTGTCTCAGAAATTGCTCTGTGATGTTGAATCCACCACACAGAGATTCACCTTTACCTTCTCGTAGCGGTTTGCTAACACCGTTGCCGTGGATTCTGCAAAGTGATCTTTGGGAGCTCATTGTGGGCTACGGGGAACAGAAAATATCCTCAGATAAGAACCGGAAAGAAGCTTTCTGAGAAACTGCCTTGCGGTGTGTGAATGCGCCTCACGGAGTTACACTTTTCTCTTCAGTGATCAGTTTGCCAGCACCTCGTTTTCTTGAAGTTTGCGACGAGATACTTCTCAGCGCTATGCAGCTTACGGTGACAAAGGAAATATCCTCAGATAAGAAATGAAAGAAGCTTCCTCGGGAATTGCTTTCAGATACGAGACTTCAGCTCCCGGAGTTGCATCACTGGGTCTTGGAGCCGTTTCCTAGCACGGTTTTTGTGGATTCTGAGAACTCATAATTTCGGATGGGCTTGAAGAGTATAGGGGGACAGGAACTATCCTCCGAGAAAAACCGGAAGGAAGCTCTCTGAGAAACTGCTTCGTGATGTGTGAATTCATTTCACAGGGTTACACCACTCCTTCCTGGAGGAGTTTGCTAGCACTGTGTTTGTAGAATCTCACGAGTGATATCTTGGATAGCGTTGAATCCCATGGTGAATCGTGAAATCTCGAGACTCAGACAAATCCGCAGGGAGGATTCTCCTCAGAAACTCAAAGGAGTTTCTTCTCAGAAACTCCTTTGCTGTGGGTGAATTCGGCTCACAGAGTTCTATCATTGTTTCCATGGAGAAGCTTGCTAACAGTGTTTTCGCAGAACCTGCTCTAAGACACACAGTGGAGCTCCGAGACCACAAATAACCTCAGCTCGAAAACAAAAATATAGAAGCTTTCTGAGAAACTGCTTTGTGATGTGTGACTTCAACTCACTGAATTACACCTGTGCTTCATGGAGCCGTTGGCTACCCCTGTTTCTGTGGAATCTGGAAACTGATATTTCAGACCCCTTTGAGGACTACGGGGCCAAAGGAAATATCCTCCGTTACAAAGGAGAGGGAAGCTTTCTGAGAAACTTCTTTGTGATCTGTGAATTCATCTCACAGAATTGCAGCTTTCTCCTCCTGAAGCCCTTCGCGAAGACTGTTCTCGTGGAATTTGCAAAGTGATATTTGGGAGCTCATTGAGGGCTCCGGTGAAAAGGAAATAGCCTCAGATGCACACTGGCAAGAAGCTTTGTGAGAAACTGCATTGCGCTGTGTGAGTGCACCTCACAGAGTTACACTTTTCTCTTCAGTGATGAGTTTGACAAGACCGTTTCCTTGAAATCCGCAATGGGAGACTTCTTGGAGCTACGCAGCTTACCGTGACAAAGGAAGTATCCTCAGATAAAAATGACAGAAGCTTCCTCAGAAATTGCTTTCAGATACGTGACTTCATCTGACCGAGTTACATCACTGTTTCTTGGAGCCGTTCCCCAGCGCTGTTTTTGTGGATTCTGAGAACCGATATTTCGGATGGGTTTGGAGAGTGTGGGGAGAAAGGGAATATCCTCCGAGAAAAACCGGAGTGCAGCTTTCTGAGAAACAGCTTTGTGACGTGTGAGTTCATTTCAAAGGCTTACACCACTCTTGGGAGCCCACGGAGGGATATGGTGAAAAGAGAAACGTCCTCAGATACAAACTGGAAAGAAGCCTTCGGAGAAACTGCATTGTGACATGTGAATGCGACTCCTAGACTTCCACGCACCTTTTCACTGACCCGTTTGCTAACACTGTTTGATTGCAATCTGCACTGGGCTATTTCTCAGCGCAATGAAGCTCATGGTGACCAAGGAACTATCGTGAAATGAAAACTGGAAAGAGGCTTTGTGAGAAACTTCTCAGTGAAACGTGAATTCATCTCACAGAGTTCCCACTTAGTCTTCACGAAGCAGTTTGCTAACACCGTTTCCGTGGAATCTGCATAGTGCTATCTGGGAGCGCACTGAGGGCCCACGGTGAAAACGGAAACATCCTCAGGTCGTGACGAGAAAGAAGCTGTCTCCGAAATTGCTTTGTGATGTGTCAATTCACCACACAGAGATTCACCTTCCCTTCTTGTAGCAGTTGGCTAGCACTGTTTTCCTGGAATCCGCAAAGTGATATTTGGGAGCTCATTGAGGGCTACGGGGAAAAGGAAATAGCCTCCGATAAAAACTGGAAGGAAGCGTTCTGAGAAACTGCGTTGCGATGTGCGAATGCAACTCCCAGAGTGACACTTTTCTCTTCAGTGACCAGTTTGCTCACACAGTTTCCTTGAAATCTGCCTTGGGATGCTTCTTAGCGCAATGAAGCTTACGGGGACAAAGGAAATCTCCTCAGATCAAATGAAAAGAAGCTTTCTTAGAAACTGGTTTGCGATGTGTGAAATCATCTCCCAGCGTCACACCGGCGTTTCGTGGGGCAGTCGTTTAACACTGTCTCTCAGGAACCCGAGAAGGGCTACTTTGGATGGAATTGAGGCCTACGCTGAGGAAGGACATATCCCCAATTAAAAACGTGAGAGAAGCTTTGTGAGACACTTCTCTGTGCTACGTGAATTCAACACACAGAGTTACAGCTGAATCTTCAGGAAGCAGTTTGCTACCACTGTTTTCCTGGAATCTGCAAGGCGATATTTGGGGGCGCATTCAGGGCCCATGGTGCAAACGGAAACGTCCTCAGATGATAACTAGAAAGAAGCCGTCTCAGACATTGCTTTGTGATGTTGAATTCCCCACACGGAGCGTCACCTTTACCATCTTGTAGCAGTATGCTAACACTGTTTTCATGGATTCCGCAAAGGGATATTTGGGAGCTCATTGAGGCCTATGGTGAAAAGGGAAATGTCCTCAGACAAAAACAGGAAAGAAGTGTTTTGAGAAACGGCGTCGGGATGTGTGAATGCAACTCACGGAGTTACAGTTTTCTCTTCAGTGATCAACTTGCTAACACAGTTTTCCTGAAATCTGCCATGGCATATTTCTTAGCGCAATGAAGCTTACAGAGGACATATCCTCAGATAAAATGAGAAAGAAGCTGTCTTAGAAACTGGATTGTGATGTGAGAATTCATCTCACAGAGTTACACGCCCCTTTCATGGAAGAGTCATTTAACACGGTCTTTGAGGAACCTGAGGAGGGCTACTTTGGTTCGAATTCAGGCCTACGCTGAAATACCCTCGATGCAAAACGTGAGCGAAGCTGCGTGAGAAACTTCTCTGTGATACGTGAATTCATCACACAGAGTTACAACCGAGTCTTCAGGAAGCCGTTCGCTAACACTGTTTCCGTGGAATCTGCAAAGTGATATTTGGGGGCGCATTGAGGCCCATGGTGAACACGGAGACATCCTCCGATAATAACTAGAAAGAAGCTGTCTCAGAAATTGCTCTGTGATGTTGAATCCACCACACAGAGATTCACCTTTACCTTCTCGTAGCGGTTTGCTAACACCGTTGCCGTGGATTCTGCAAAGTGATCTTTGGGAGCTCATTGTGGGCTACGGGGAACAGAAAATATCCTCAGATAAGAACCGGAAAGAAGCTTTCTGAGAAACTGCCTTGCGGTGTGTGAATGCGCCTCACGGAGTTACACTTTTCTCTTCAGTGATCAGTTTGCCAGCACCTCGTTTTCTTGAAGTTTGCGACGAGATACTTCTCAGCGCTATGCAGCTTACGGTGACAAAGGAAATATCCTCAGATAAGAAATGAAAGAAGCTTCCTCGGGAATTGCTTTCAGATACGAGACTTCAGCTCCCGGAGTTGCATCACTGGGTCTTGGAGCCGTTTCCTAGCACGGTTTTTGTGGATTCTGAGAACTCATAATTTCGGATGGGCTTGAAGAGTATAGGGGGACAGGAACTATCCTCCGAGAAAAACCGGAAGGAAGCTCTCTGAGAAACTGCTTCGTGATGTGTGAATTCATTTCACAGGGTTACACCACTCCTTCCTGGAGGAGTTTGCTAGCACTGTGTGTGTAGAATCTCACGAGTGATATCTTGGATAGCGTTGAATCCCATGGTGAATCGTGAAATCTCGAGACTCAGACAAATCCGCAGGGAGGATTCTCCTCAGAAACTCAAAGGAGTTTCTCCTCAGAAACTCCTTTGCTGTGGGTGAATTCGGCTCACAGAGTTCTATCATTGTTTCCATGGAGAAGCTTGCTAACAGTGTTTTCGCAGAACCTGCTCTAAGACACACAGTGGAGCTCCGAGACCACAAATAACCTCAGCTCGAAAACAAAAATATAGAAGCTTTCTGAGAAACTGCTTTGTGATGTGTGACTTCAACTCACTGAATTACACCTGTGCTTCATGGAGCCGTTGGCTACCCCTGTTTCTGTGGAATCTGGAAACTGATATTTCAGACCCCTTTGAGGACTACGGGGCCAAAGGAAATATCCTCCGTTACAAAGGAGAGGGAAGCTTTCTGAGAAACTTCTTTGTGATCTGTGAATTCATCTCACAGAATTGCAGCTTTCTCCTCCTGAAGCCCTTCGCGAAGACTGTTCTCGTGGAATTTGCAAAGCGATATTTGGGAGCTCATTGAGGGCTCCGGTGAAAAGGAAATAGCCTCAGATGCACACTGGCAAGAAGCTTTGTGAGAAACTGCATTGCGCTGTGTGAGTGCACCTCACAGAGTTACACTTTTCTCTTCAGTGATGAGTTTGACAAGACCGTTTCCTTGAAATCCGCAATGGGAGACTTCTTGGAGCTACGCAGCTTACCGTGACAAAGGAAGTATCCTCAGATAAAAATGACAGAAGCTTCCTCAGAAATTGCTTTCAGATACGTGACTTCATCTGACCGAGTTACATCACTGTTTCTTGGAGCCGTTCCCCAGCGCTGTTTTTGTGGATTCTGAGAACCGATATTTCGGATGGGTTTGGAGAGTGTGGGGAGAAAGGGAATATCCTCCGAGAAAAACCGGAGTGCAGCTTTCTGAGAAACAGCTTTGTGACGTGTGAGTTCATTTCAAAGGCTTACACCACTCTTGGGAGCCCACGGAGGGATATGGTGAAAAGAGAAACGTCCTCAGATACAAACTGGAAAGAAGCCTTCGGAGAAACTGCATTGTGACATGTGAATGCGACTCCTAGACTTCCACGCACCTTTTCACTGACCCGTTTGCTAACACTGTTTGATTGCAATCTGCACTGGGCTATTTCTCAGCGCAATGAAGCTCATGGTGACCAAGGAACTATCGTGAAATGAAAACTGGAAAGAGGCTTTGTGAGAAACTTCTCAGTGAAACGTGAATTCATCTCACAGAGTTCCCACTTAGTCTTCACGAAGCAGTTTGCTAACACCGTTTCCGTGGAATCTGCATAGTGCTATCTGGGAGCGCACTGAGGGCCCACGGTGAAAACGGAAACATCCTCAGGTCGTGACGAGAAAGAAGCTGTCTCCGAAATTGCTTTGTGATGTGTCAATTCACCACACAGAGATTCACCTTCCCTTCTTGTAGCAGTTGGCTAGCACTGTTTTCCTGGATTCCGCAAAGTGATATTTGGGAGCTCATTGAGGGCTACGGGGAAAAGGAAATAGCCTCCGATAAAAACTGGAAGGAAGCGTTCTGAGGAACTGCGTTGCGATGTGCGAATGCAACTCCCAGAGTGACACTTTTCTCTTCAGTGACCAGTTTGCTCACACAGTTTCCTTGAAATCTGCCTTGGGATGCTTCTTAGCGCAATGAAGCTTACGGGGACAAAGGAAATCTCCTCAGATCAAATGAAAAGAAGCTTTCTTAGAAACTGGTTTGCGATGTGTGAAATCATCTCCCAGCGTCACACCGGCGTTTCGTGGGGCAGTCGTTTAACACTGTCTCTCAGGAACCCGAGAAGGGCTACTTTGGATGGAATTGAGGCCTACGCTGAGGAAGGACATATCCCCAATTAAAAACGTGAGAGAAGCTTTGTGAGACACTTCTCTGTGCTACGTGAATTCAACACACAGAGTTACAGCTGAATCTTCAGGAAGCAGTTTGCTACCACTGTTTTCCTGGAATCTGCAAGGCGATACTTGGGGGCGCATTCAGGGCCCATGGTGCAAACGGAAACGTCCTCAGATGATAACTAGAAAGAAGCCGTCTCAGACATTGCTTTGTGATGTTGAATTCCCCACACGGAGCGTCACCTTTACCATCTTGTAGCAGTATGCTAACACTGTTTTCATGGATTCCGCAAAGGGATATTTGGGAGCTCATTGAGGCCTATGGTGAAAAGGGAAATGTCCTCAGACAAAAACAGGAAAGAAGTGTTTTGAGAAACGGCGTCGGGATGTGTGAATGCAACTCACGGAGTTACAGTTTTCTCTTCAGTGATCAACTTGCTAACACAGTTTTCCTGAAATCTGCCATGGCATATTTCTTAGCGCAATGAAGCTTACAGAGGACATATCCTCAGATAAAATGAGAAAGAAGCTGTCTTAGAAACTGGATTGCGATGTGAGAATTCATCTCACAGAGTTACACGCCCCTTTCATGGTAGAGTCATTTAACACGGTCTTTGAGGAACCTGAGGAGGGCTACTTTGGTTCGAATTCAGGCCTACGCTGAAATACCCTCGATGCAAAACGTGAGCGAAGCTGCGTGAGAAACTTCTCTGTGATACGTGAATTCATCACACAGAGTTACAACCGAGTCTTCAGGAAGCCGTTCGCTAACACTGTTTCCGTGGAATCTGCAAAGTGATATTTGGGGGCGCATTGAGGCCCATGGTGAACACGGAGACATCCTCCGATAATAACTAGAAAGAAGCTGTCTCAGAAATTGCTCTGTGATGTTGAATCCACCACACAGAGATTCACCTTTACCTTCTCGTAGCGGTTTGCTAACACCGTTGCCGTGGATTCTGCAAAGTGATCTTTGGGAGCTCATTGTGGGCTACGGGGAACAGAAAATATCCTCAGATAAGAACCGGAAAGAAGCTTTCTGAGAAACTGCCTTGCGGTGTGTGAATGCGCCTCACGGAGTTACACTTTTCTCTTCAGTGATCAGTTTGCCAGCACCTCGTTTTCTTGAAGTTTGCGACGAGATACTTCTCAGCGCTATGCAGCTTACGGTGACAAAGGAAATATCCTCAGATAAGAAATGAAAGAAGCTTCCTCGGGAATCGCTTTCAGATACGAGACTTCAGCTCCCGGAGTTGCATCACTGGGTCTTGGAGCCGTTTCCTAGCACGGTTTTTGTGGATTCTGAGAACTCATAATTTCGGATGGGCTTGAAGAGTATAGGGGGACAGGAACTATCCTCCGAGAAAAACCGGAAGGAAGCTCTCTGAGAAACTGCTTCGTGATGTGTGAATTCATTTCACAGGGTTACACCACTCCTTCCTGGAGGAGTTTGCTAGCACTGTGTGTGTAGAATCTCACGAGTGATATCTTGGATAGCGTTGAATCCCATGGTGAATCGTGAAATCTCGAGACTCAGACAAATCCGCAGGGAGGATTCTCCTCAGAAACTCAAAGGAGTTTCTCCTCAGAAACTCCTTTGCTGTGGGTGAATTCGGCTCACAGAGTTCTATCATTGTTTCCATGGAGAAGCTTGCTAACAGTGTTTTCGCAGAACCTGCTCTAAGACACACAGTGGAGCTCCGAGACCACAAATAACCTCAGCTCGAAAACAAAAATATAGAAGCTTTCTGAGAAACTGCTTTGTGATGTGTGACTTCAACTCACTGAATTACACCTGTGCTTCATGGAGCCGTTGGCTACCCCTGTTTCTGTGGAATCTGGAAACTGATATTTCAGACCCCTTTGAGGACTACGGGGCCAAAGGAAATATCCTCCGTTACAAAGGAGAGGGAAGCTTTCTGAGAAACTTCTTTGTGATCTGTGAATTCATCTCACAGAATTGCAGCTTTCTCCTCCTGAAGCCCTTCGCGAAGACTGTTCTCGTGGAATTTGCAAAGCGATATTTGGGAGCTCATTGAGGGCTCCGGTGAAAAGGAAATAGCCTCAGATGCACACTGGCAAGAAGCTTTGTGAGAAACTGCATTGCGCTGTGTGAGTGCACCTCACAGAGTTACACTTTTCTCTTCAGTGATGAGTTTGACAAGACCGTTTCCTTGAAATCCGCAATGGGAGACTTCTTGGAGCTACGCAGCTTACCGTGACAAAGGAAGTATCCTCAGATAAAAATGACAGAAGCTTCCTCAGAAATTGCTTTCAGATACGTGACTTCATCTGACCGAGTTACATCACTGTTTCTTGGAGCCGTTCCCCAGCGCTGTTTTTGTGGATTCTGAGAACCGATATTTCGGATGGGTTTGGAGAGTGTGGGGAGAAAGGGAATATCCTCCGAGAAAAACCGGAGTGCAGCTTTCTGAGAAACAGCTTTGTGACGTGTGAGTTCATTTCAAAGGCTTACACCACTCTTGGGAGCCCACGGAGGGATATGGTGAAAAGAGAAACGTCCTCAGATACAAACTGGAAAGAAGCCTTCGGAGAAACTGCATTGTGACATGTGAATGCGACTCCTAGACTTCCACGCACCTTTTCACTGACCCGTTTGTATAACACTGTTTGATTGCAATCTGCACTGGGCTATTTCTCAGCGCAATGAAGCTCATGGTGACCAAGGAACTATCGTGAAATGAAAACTGGAAAGAGGCTTTGTGAGAAACTTCTCAGTGAAACGTGAATTCATCTCACAGAGTTCCCACTTAGTCTTCACGAAGCAGTTTGCTAACACCGTTTCCGTGGAATCTGCATAGTGCTATCTGGGAGCGCACTGAGGGCCCACGGTGAAAACGGAAACATCCTCAGGTCGTGACGAGAAAGAAGCTGTCTCCGAAATTGCTTTGTGATGTGTCAATTCACCACACAGAGATTCACCTTCCCTTCTTGTAGCAGTTGGCTAGCACTGTTTTCCTGGATTCCGCAAAGTGATATTTGGGAGCTCATTGAGGGCTACGGGGAAAAGGAAATAGCCTCCGATAAAAACTGGAAGGAAGCGTTCTGAGAAACTGCGTTGCGATGTGCGAATGCAACTCCCAGAGTGACACTTTTCTCTTCAGTGACCAGTTTGCTCACACAGTTTCCTTGAAATCTGCCTTGGGATGCTTCTTAGCGCAATGAAGCTTACGGGGACAAAGGAAATCTCCTCAGATCAAATGAAAAGAAGCTTTCTTAGAAACTGGTTTGCGATGTGTGAAATCATCTCCCAGCGTCACACCGGCGTTTCGTGGGGCAGTCGTTTAACACTGTCTCTCAGGAACCCGAGAAGGGCTACTTTGGATGGAATTGAGGCCTACGCTGAGGAAGGACATATCCCCAATTAAAAACGTGAGAGAAGCTTTGTGAGACACTTCTCTGTGCTACGTGAATTCAACACACAGAGTTACAGCTGAATCTTCAGGAAGCAGTTTGCTACCACTGTTTTCCTGGAATCTGCAAGGCGATATTTGGGGGCGCATTCAGGGCCCATGGTGCAAACGGAAACGTCCTCAGATGATAACTAGAAAGAAGCCGTCTCAGACATTGCTTTGTGATGTTGAATTCCCCACACGGAGCGTCACCTTTACCATCTTGTAGCAGTATGCTAACACTGTTTTCATGGATTCCGCAAAGGGATATTTGGGAGCTCATTGAGGCCTATGGTGAAAAGGGAAATGTCCTCAGACAAAAACAGGAAAGAAGTGTTTTGAGAAACGGCGTCGGGATGTGTGAATGCAACTCACGGAGTTACAGTTTTCTCTTCAGTGATCAACTTGCTAACACAGTTTTCCTGAAATCTGCCATGGCATATTTCTTAGCGCAATGAAGCTTACAGAGGACATATCCTCAGATAAAATGAGAAAGAAGCTGTCTTAGAAACTGGATTGTGATGTGAGAATTCATCTCACAGAGTTACACGCCCCTTTCATGGAAGAGTCATTTAACACGGTCTTTGAGGAACCTGAGGAGGGCTACTTTGGTTCGAATTCAGGCCTACGCTGAAATACCCTCGATGCAAAACGTGAGCGAAGCTGCGTGAGAAACTTCTCTGTGATACGTGAATTCATCACACAGAGTTACAACCGAGTCTTCAGGAAGCCGTTCGCTAACACTGTTTCCGTGGAATCTGCAAAGGGATATTTGGGGGCGCATTGAGGCCCATGGTGAACACGGAGACATCCTCCGATAATAACTAGAAAGAAGCTGTCTCAGAAATTGCTCTGTGATGTTGAATCCACCACACAGAGATTCACCTTTACCTTCTCGTAGCGGTTTGCTAACACCGTTGCCGTGGATTCTGCAAAGTGATCTTTGGGAGCTCATTGTGGGCTACGGGGAACAGAAAATATCCTCAGATAAGAACCGGAAAGAAGCTTTCTGAGAAACTGCCTTGCGGTGTGTGAATGCGCCTCACGGAGTTACACTTTTCTCTTCAGTGATCAGTTTGCCAGCACCTCGTTTTCTTGAAGTTTGCGACGAGATACTTCTCAGCGCTATGCAGCTTACGGTGACAAAGGAAATATCCTCAGATAAGAAATGAAAGAAGCTTCCTCGGGAATTGCTTTCAGATACGAGACTTCAGCTCCCGGAGTTGCATCACTGGGTCTTGGAGCCGTTTCCTAGCACGGTTTTTGTGGATTCTGAGAACTCATAATTTCGGATGGGCTTGAAGAGTATAGGGGGACAGGAACTATCCTCCGAGAAAAACCGGAAGGAAGCTCTCTGAGAAACTGCTTCGTGATGTGTGAATTCATTTCACAGGGTTACACCACTCCTTCCTGGAGGAGTTTGCTAGCACTGTGTGTGTAGAATCTCACGAGTGATATCTTGGATAGCGTTGAATCCCATGGTGAATCGTGAAATCTCGAGACTCAGACAAATCCGCAGGGAGGATTCTCCTCAGAAACTCAAAGGAGTTTCTCCTCAGAAACTCCTTTGCTGTGGGTGAATTCGGCTCACAGAGTTCTATCATTGTTTCCATGGAGAAGCTTGCTAACAGTGTTTTCGCAGAACCTGCTCTAAGACACACAGTGGAGCTCCGAGACCACAAATAACCTCAGCTCGAAAACAAAAATATAGAAGCTTTCTGAGAAACTGCTTTGTGATGTGTGACTTCAACTCACTGAATTACACCTGTGCTTCATGGAGCCGTTGGCTACCCCTGTTTCTGTGGAATCTGGAAACTGATATTTCAGACCCCTTTGAGGACTACGGGGCCAAAGGAAATATCCTCCGTTACAAAGGAGAGGGAAGCTTTCTGAGAAACTTCTTTGTGATCTGTGAATTCATCTCACAGAATTGCAGCTTTCTCCTCCTGAAGCCCTTCGCGAAGACTGTTCTCGTGGAATTTGCAAAGCGATATTTGGGAGCTCATTGAGGGCTCCGGTGAAAAGGAAATAGCCTCAGATGCACACTGGCAAGAAGCTTTGTGAGAAACTGCATTGCGCTGTGTGAGTGCACCTCACAGAGTTACACTTTTCTCTTCAGTGATGAGTTTGACAAGACCGTTTCCTTGAAATCCGCAATGGGAGACTTCTTGGAGCTACGCAGCTTACCGTGACAAAGGAAGTATCCTCAGATAAAAATGACAGAAGCTTCCTCAGAAATTGCTTTCAGATACGTGACTTCATCTGACCGAGTTACATCACTGTTTCTTGGAGCCGTTCCCCAGCGCTGTTTTTGTGGATTCTGAGAACTGATATTTCGGATGGGTTTGGAGAGTGTGGGGAGAAAGGGAATATCCTCCGAGAAAAACCGGAGTGCAGCTTTCTGAGAAACAGCTTTGTGACGTGTGAGTTCATTTCAAAGGCTTACACCACTCTTGGGAGCCCACGGAGGGATATGGTGAAAAGAGAAACGTCCTCAGATACAAACTGGAAAGAAGCCTTCGGAGAAACTGCATTGTGACATGTGAATGCGACTCCTAGACTTCCACGCACCTTTTCACTGACCCGTTTGCTAACACTGTTTGATTGCAATCTGCACTGGGCTATTTCTCAGCGCAATGAAGCTCATGGTGACCAAGGAACTATCGTGAAATGAAAACTGGAAAGAGGCTTTGTGAGAAACTGCTCAGTGAAACGTGAATTCATCTCACAGAGTTCCCACTTAGTCTTCACGAAGCAGTTTGCTAACACCGTTTCTGTGGAATCTGCATAGTGCTATCTGGGAGCGCACTGAGGGCCCACGGTGAAAACGGAAACATCCTCAGGTCGTGACGAGAAAGAAGCTGTCTCCGAAATTGCTTTGTGATGTGTCAATTCACCACACAGAGATTCACCTTCCCTTCTTGTAGCAGTTGGCTAGCACTGTTTTCCTGGAATCCGCAAAGTGATATTTGGGAGCTCATTGAGGGCTACGGGGAAAAGGAAATAGCCTCCGATAAAAACTGGAAGGAAGCGTTCTGAGAAACTGCGTTGCGATGTGCGAATGCAACTCCCAGAGTGACACTTTTCTCTTCAGTGACCAGTTTGCTCACACAGTTTCCTTGAAATCTGCCTTGGGATGCTTCTTAGCGCAATGAAGCTTACGGGGACAAAGGAAATCTCCTCAGATCAAATGAAAAGAAGCTTTCTTAGAAACTGGTTTGCGATGTGTGAAATCATCTCCCAGCGTCACACCGGCGTTTCGTGGGGCAGTCGTTTAACACTGTCTCTCAGGAACCCGAGAAGGGCTACTTTGGATGGAATTGAGGCCTACGCTGAGGAAGGACATATCCCCAATTAAAAACGTGAGAGAAGCTTTGTGAGACACTTCTCTGTGCTACGTGAATTCAACACACAGAGTTACAGCTGAATCTTCAGGAAGCAGTTTGCTACCACTGTTTTCCTGGAATCTGCAAGGCGATATTTGGGGGCGCATTCAGGGCCCATGGTGCAAACGGAAACGTCCTCAGATGATAACTAGAGAGAAGCCGTCTCAGACATTGCTTTGTGATGTTGAATTCCCCACACGGAGCGTCACCTTTACCATCTTGTAGCAGTATGCTAACACTGTTTTCATGGATTCCGCAAAGGGATATTTGGGAGCTCATTGAGGCCTATGGTGAAAAGGGAAATGTCCTCAGACAAAAACAGGAAAGAAGTGTTTTGAGAAACGGCGTCGGGATGTGTGAATGCAACTCACGGAGTTACAGTTTTCTCTTCAGTGATCAACTTGCTAACACAGTTTTCCTGAAATCTGCCATGGCATATTTCTTAGCGCAATGAAGCTTACAGAGGACATATCCTCAGATAAAATGAGAAAGAAGCTGTCTTAGAAACTGGATTGTGATGTGAGAATTCATCTCACAGAGTTACACGCCCCTTTCATGGAAGAGTCATTTAACACGGTCTTTGAGGAACCTGAGGAGGGCTACTTTGGTTCGAATTCAGGCCTACGCTGAAATACCCTCGATGCAAAACGTGAGCGAAGCTGCGTGAGAAACTTCTCTGTGATACGTGAATTCATCACACAGAGTTACAACCGAGTCTTCAGGAAGCCGTTCGCTAACACTGTTTCCGTGGAATCTGCAAAGTGATATTTGGGGGCGCATTGAGGCCCATGGTGAACACGGAGACATCCTCCGATAATAACTAGAAAGAAGCTGTCTCAGAAATTGCTCTGTGATGTTGAATCCACCACACAGAGATTCACCTTTACCTTCTCATAGCGGTTTGCTAACACCGTTGCCGTGGATTCTGCAAAGTGATCTTTGGGAGCTCATTGTGGGCTACGGGGAACAGAAAATATCCTCAGATAAGAACCGGAAAGAAGCTTTCTGAGAAACTGCCTTGCGGTGTGTGAATGCGCCTCACGGAGTTACACTTTTCTCTTCAGTGATCAGTTTGCCAGCACCTCGTTTTCTTGAAGTTTGCGACGAGATACTTCTCAGCGCTATGCAGCTTACGGTGACAAAGGAAATATCCTCAGATAAGAAATGAAAGAAGCTTCCTCGGGAATTGCTTTCAGATACGAGACTTCAGCTCCCGGAGTTGCATCACTGGGTCTTGGAGCCGTTTCCTAGCACGGTTTTTGTGGATTCTGAGAACTCACAATTTCGGATGGGCTTGAAGAGTATAGGGGGACAGGAACTATCCTCCGAGAAAAACCGGAAGGAAGCTCTCTGAGAAACTGCTTCGTGATGTGTGAATTCATTTCACAGGGTTACACCACTCCTTCCTGGAGGAGTTTGCTAGCACTGTGTTTGTAGAATCTCACGAGTGATATCTTGGATAGCGTTGAATCCCATGGTGAATCGTGAAATCTCGAGACTCAGACAAATCCGCAGGGAGGATTCTCCTCAGAAACTCAAAGGAGTTTCTCCTCAGAAACTCCTTTGCTGTGGGTGAATTCGGCTCACAGAGTTCTATCATTGTTTCCATGGAGAAGCTTGCTAACAGTGTTTTCGCAGAACCTGCTCTAAGACACACAGTGGAGCTCCGAGACCACAAATAACCTCAGCTCGAAAACAAAAATATAGAAGATTTCTGAGAAACTGCTTTGTGATGTGTGACTTCAACTCACTGAATTACACCTGTGCTTCATGGAGCCGTTGGCTACCCATGTTTCTGTGGAATCTGGAAACTGATATTTCAGACCCCTTTGAGGACTACGGGGCCAAAGGAAATATCCTCCGTTACAAAGGAGAGGGAAGCTTTCTGAGAAACTTCTTTGTGATCTGTGAATTCATCTCACAGAATTGCAGCTTTCTCCTCCTGAAGCCCTTCGCGAAGACTGTTCTCGTGGAATTTGCAAAGCGATATTTGGGAGCTCATTGAGGGCTCCGGTGAAAAGGAAATAGCCTCAGATGCACACTGGCAAGAAGCTTTGTGAGAAACTGCATTGCGCTGTGTGAGTGCACCTCACAGAGTTACACTTTTCTCTTCAGTGATGAGTTTGACAAGACCGTTTCCTTGAAATCCGCAATGGGAGACTTCTTGGAGCTACGCAGCTTACCGTGACAAAGGAAGTATCCTCAGATAAAAATGACAGAAGCTTCCTCAGAAATTGCTTTCAGATACGTGACTTCATCTGACCGAGTTACATCACTGTTTCTTGGAGCCGTTCCCCAGCGCTGTTTTTGTGGATTCTGAGAACCGATATTTCGGATGGGTTTGGAGAGTGTGGGGAGAAAGAGAATATCCTCCGAGAAAAACCGGAGTGCAGCTTTCTGAGAAACAGCTTTGTGACGTGTGAGTTCATTTCAAAGGCTTACACCACTCTTGGGAGCCCACGGAGGGATATGGTGAAAAGAGAAACGTCCTCAGATACAAACTGGAAAGAAGCCTTCGGAGAAACTGCATTGTGACATGTGAATGCGACTCCTAGAATTCCACGCACCTTTTCACTGACCCGTTTGCTAACACTGTTTGATTGCAATCTGCACTGGGCTATTTCTCAGCGCACTGAAGCTCATGGTGACCAAGGAACTATCGTGAAATGAAAACTGGAAAGAGGCTTTGTGAGAAACTTCTCAGTGAAACGTGAATTCATCTCACAGAGTTCCCACTTAGTCTTCACGAAGCAGTTTGCTAACACCGTTTCCGTGGAATCTGCATAGTGCTATCTGGGAGCGCACTGAGGGCCCACGGTGAAAACGGAAACATCCTCAGGTCGTGACGAGAAAGAAGCTGTCTCCGAAATTGCTTTGTGATGTGTCAATTCACCACACAGAGATTCACCTTCCCTTCTTGTAGCAGTTGGCTAGCACTGTTTTCCTGGATTCTGCAAAGTGATATTGGGGAGCTCATTGAGGGCTACGGGGAAAAGGAAATAGCCTCCGATAAAAACTGGAAGGAAGCGTTCTGAGAAACTGCGTTGCGATGTGCGAATGCAACTCCCAGAGTGACACTTTTCTCTTCAGTGACCAGTTTGCTCACACAGTTTCCTTGAAATCTGCCTTGGGATGATTCTTAGCGCAATGAAGCTTACGGGGACAAAGGAAATCTCCTCAGATCAAATGAAAAGAAGCTTTCTTAGAAACTGGTTTGCGATGTGTGAAATCATCTCCCAGCGTCACACCGGCGTTTTGTGGGGCAGTCGTTTAACACTGTCTCTCAGGAACCCGAGAAGGGCTACTTTTGGTGGAATTGAGGCCTACGCTGAGGAAGGACATATCCCCAATTAAAAACGTGAGAGAAGCTTTGTGAGACACTTCTCTGTGCTACGTGAATTCAACACACAGAGTTACAGCTGAATCTTCAGGAAGCAGTTTGCTACCACTGTTTTCCTGGAATCTGCAAGGCGATATTTGGGGGCGCATTCAGGGCCCATGGTGCAAACGGAAACGTCCTCAGATGATAACTAGAAAGAAGCCGTCTCAGACATTGCTTTGTGATGTTGAATTCCCCACACGGAGCATCACCTTTACCATCTTGTAGCAGTATGCTAACACTGTTTTCATGGATTCCGCAAAGGGATATTTGGGAGCTCATTGAGGCCTATGGTGAAAAGGGAAATGTCCTCAGACAAAAACAGGAAAGAAGTGTTTTGAGAAACGGCGTCGGGATGTGTGAATGCAACTCACGGAGTTACAGTTTTCTCTTCAGTGATCAACTTGCTAACACAGTTTTCCTGAAATCTGCCATGGCATATTTCTTAGCGCAATGAAGCTTACAGAGGACATATCCTCAGATAAAATGAGAAAGAAGCTGTCTTAGAAACTGGATTGTGATGTGAGAATTCATCTCACAGAGTTACACGCCCCTTTCATGGAAGAGTCATTTAACACGGTCTTTGAGGAACCTGAGGAGGGCTACTTTGGTTCGAATTCAGGCCTACGCTGAAATACCCTCGATGCAAAACGTGAGCGAAGCTGCGTGAGAAACTTCTCTGTGATACGTGAATTCATCACACAGAGTTACAACCGAGTCTTCAGGAAGCCGTTCGCTAACACTGTTTCCGTGGAATCTGCAAAGTGATATTTGGGGGCGCATTGAGGCCCATGGTGAACACGGAGACATCCTCCGATAATAACTAGAAAGAAGCTGTCTCAGAAATTGCTCTGTGATGTTGAATCCACCACACAGAGATTCACCTTTACCTTCTCGTAGGGGTTTGCTAACACCGTTGCCGTGGATTCTGCAAAGTGATCTTTGGGAGCTCATTGTGGGCTACGGGGAACAGAAAATATCCTCAGATAAGAACCGGAAAGAAGCTTTCTGAGAAACTGCCTTGTGGTGTGTGAATGCGCCTCACGGAGTTACACTTTTCTCTTCAGTGATCAGTTTGCCAGCACCTCGTTTTCTTGAAGTTTGCGACGAGATACTTCTCAGCGCTATGCAGCTTACGGTGACAAAGGAAATATCCTCAGATAAGAAATGAAAGAAGCTTCCTCGGGAATTGCTTTCAGATACGAGACTTCAGCTCCCGGAGTTGCATCACTGGGTCTTGGAGCCGTTTCCTAGCACGGTTTTTGTGGATTCTGAGAACTCACAATTTCGGATGGGCTTGAAGAGTATAGGGGGACAGGAACTATCCTCCGAGAAAAACCGGAAGGAAGCTCTCTGAGAAACTGCTTCGTGATGTGTGAATTCATTTCACAGGGTTACACCACTCCTTCCTGGAGGAGTTTGCTAGCACTGTGTTTGTAGAATCTCACGAGTGATATCTTGGATAGCGTTGAATCCCATGGTGAATCGTGAAATCTCGAGACTCAGACAAATCCGCAGGGAGGATTCTCCTCAGAAACTCAAAGGAGTTTCTCCTCAGAAACTCCTTTGCTGTGGGTGAATTCGGCTCACAGAGTTCTATCATTGTTTCCATGGAGAAGCTTGCTAACAGTGTTTTCGCAGAACCTGCTCTAAGACACACAGTGGAGCTCCGAGACCACAAATAACCTCAGCTCGAAAACAAAAATACAGAAGCTTTCTGAGAAACTGCTTTGTGATGTGTGACTTCAACTCACTGAATTACACCTGTGCTTCATGGAGCCGTTGGCTACCCCTGTTTCTGTGGAATCTGGAAACTGATATTTCAGACCCCTTTGAGGACTACGGGGCCAAAGGAAATATCCTCCGTTACAAAGGAGAGGGAAGCTTTCTGAGAAACTTCTTTGTGATCTGTGAATTCATCTCACAGAATTGCAGCTTTCTCCTCCTGAAGCCCTTCGCGAAGACTGTTCTCGTGGAATTTGCAAAGCGATATTTGGGAGCTCATTGAGGGCTCCGGTGAAAAGGAAATAGCCTCAGATGCACACTGGCAAGAAGCTTTGTGAGAAACTGCATTGCGCTGTGTGAGTGCACCTCACAGAGTTACACTTTTCTCTTCAGTGATGAGTTTGACAAGACCGTTTCCTTGAAATCCGCAATGGGAGACTTCTTGGAGCTACGCAGCTTACCGTGACAAAGGAAGTATCCTCAGATAAAAATGACAGAAGCTTCCTCAGAAATTGCTTTCAGATACGTGACTTCATCTGACCGAGTTACATCACTGTTTCTTGGAGCCGTTCCCCAGCGCTGTTTTTGTGGATTCTGAGAACCGATATTTCGGATGGGTTTGGAGAGTGTGGGGAGAAAGGGAATATCCTCCGAGAAAAACCGGAGTGCAGCTTTCTGAGAAACAGCTTTGTGACGTGTGAGTTCATTTCAAAGGCTTACACCACTCTTGGGAGCCCACGGAGGGATATGGTGAAAAGAGAAACGTCCTCAGATACAAACTGGAAAGAAGCCTTCGGAAAAACTGCATTGTGACATGTGAATGCGACTCCTAGACATCCACGCACCTTTTCACTGACCCGTTTGCTAACACTGTTTGATTGCAATCTGCACTGGGCTATTTCTCAGCACAATGAAGCTCATGGTGACCAAGGAACTATCGTGAAATGAAAACTGGAAAGAGGCTTTGTGAGAAACTTCTCAGTGAAACGTGAATTCATCTCACAGAGTTCCCACTTAGTCTTCACGAAGCAGTTTGCTAACACCGTTTCCGTGGAATCTGCATAGTGCTATCTGGGAGCGCACTGAGGGCCCACGGTGAAAACGGAAACATCCTCAGGTCGTGACGAGAAAGAAGCTGTCTCCGAAATTGCTTTGTGATGTGTCAATTCACCACACAGAGATTCACCTTCCCTTCTTGTAGCAGTTGGCTAGCACTGTTTTCCAGGAATCCGCAAAGTGATATTTGGGAGCTCATTGAGGGCTACGGGGAAAAGGAAATAGCCTCCGATAAAAACTGGAAGGAAGCGTTCTGAGAAACTGCGTTGCGATGTGCGAATGCAACTCCCAGAGTGACACTTTTCTCTTCAGTGACCAGTTTGCTCACACAGTTTCCTTGAAATCTGCCTTGGGATGCTTCTTAGCGCAATGAAGCTTACGGGGACAAAGGAAATCTCCTCAGATCAAATGAAAAGAAGCTTTCTTAGAAACTGGTTTGCGATGTGTGAAATCATCTCCCAGCGTCACACCGGCGTTTCGTGGGGCAGTCGTTTAACACTGTCTCTCAGGAACCCGAGAAGGGCTACTTTGGATGGAATTGAGGCCTACGCTGAGGAAGGACATATCCCCAATTAAAAACGTGAGAGAAGCTTTGTGAGACACTTCTCTGTGCTACGTGAATTCAACACACAGAGTTACAGCTGAATCTTCAGGAAGCAGTTTGCTACCACTGTTTTCCTGGAATCTGCAAGGCGATATTTGGGGGCGCATTCAGGGCCCATGGTGCAAACGGAAACGTCCTCAGATGATAACTAGAAAGAAGCCGTCTCAGACATTGCTTTGTGATGTTGAATTCCCCACACGGAGCGTCACCTTTACCATCTTGTAGCAGTATGCTAACACTGTTTTCATGGATTCCGCAAAGGGATATTTGGGAGCTCATTGAGGCCTATGGTGAAAAGGGAAATGTCCTCAGACAAAAACAGGAAAGAAGTGTTTTGAGAAACGGCGTCGGGATGTGTGAATGCAACTCACGGAGTTACAGTTTTCTCTTCAGTGATCAACTTGCTAACACAGTTTTCCTGAAATCTGCCATGGCATATTTCTTAGCGCAATGAAGCTTACAGAGGACATATCCTCAGATAAAATGAGAAAGAAGCTGTCTTAGAAACTGGATTGTGATGTGAGAATTCATCTCACAGAGTTACACGCCCCTTTCATGGAAGAGTCATTTAACACGGTCTTTGAGGAACCTGAGGAGGGCTACTTTGGTTCGAATTCAGGCCTACGCTGAAATACCCTCGATGCAAAACGTGAGCGAAGCTGCGTGAGAAACTTCTCTGTGATACGTGAATTCATCACACAGAGTTACAACCGAGTCTTCAGGAAGCCGTTCGCTAACACTGTTTCCTTGGAAACTGCAAAGTGATATTTGCGGGCGCATTGAGGCCCATGGTGAACACGGAGACATCCTCCGATAATAACTAGAAAGAAGCTGTCTCAGAAATTGCTCTGTGATGTTGAATCCACCACACAGAGATTCACCTTTACCTTCTCGTAGCGGTTTGCTAACACCGTTGCCGTGGATTCTGCAAAGTGATCTTTGGGAGCTCATTGTGGGCTACGGGGAACAGAAAATATCCTCAGATTAGAACCGGAAAGAAGCTTTCTGAGAAACTGCCTTGCGGTGTGTGAATGCGCCTCACGGAGTTACACTTTTCTCTTCAGTGATCAGTTTGCCAGCACCTCGTTTTCTTGAAGTTTGCGACGAGATACTTCTCAGCGCTATGCAGCTTACGGTGACAAAGGAAATATCCTCAGATAAGAAATGAAAGAAGCTTCCTCGGGAATTGCTTTCAGATACGAGACTTCAGCTCCCGGAGTTGCATCACTGGGTCTTGGAGCCGTTTCCTAGCACGGTTTTTGTGGATTCTGAGAACTCACAATTTCGGATGGGCTTGAAGAGTATAGGGGGACAGGAACTATCCTCCGAGAAAAACCGGAAGGAAGCTCTCTGAGAAACTGCTTCGTGATGTGTGAATTCATTTCACAGGGTTACACCACTCCTTCCTGGAGGAGTTTGCTAGCACTGTGTGTGTAGAATCTCACGAGTGATATCTTGGATAGCGTTGAATCCCATGGTGAATCATGAAATCTCGAGACTCAGACAAATCCGCAGGGAGGATTCTCCTCAGAAACTCAAAGGAGTTTCTCCTCAGAAACTCCTTTGCTGTGGGTGAATTCGGCTCACAGAGTTCTATCATTGTTTCCATGGAGAAGCTTGCTAACAGTGTTTTCGCAGAACCTGCTCTAAGACACACAGTGGAGCTCCGAGACCACAAATAACCTCAGCTCGAAAACAAAAATATAGAAGCTTTCTGAGAAACTGCTTTGTGATGTGTGACTTCAACTCACTGAATTACACCTGTGCTTCATGGAGCCGTTGGCTACCCCTGTTTCTGTGGAATCTGGAAACTGATATTTCAGACCCCTTTGAGGACTACGGGGCCAAAGGAAATATCCTCCGTTACAAAGGAGAGGGAAGCTTTCTGAGAAACTTCTTTGTGATCTGTGAATTCATCTCACAGAATTGCAGCTTTCTCCTCCTGAAGCCCTTCGCGAAGACTGTTCTCGTGGAATTTGCAAAGCGATATTTGGGAGCTCATTGAGGGCTCCGGTGAAAAGGAAATAGCCTCAGATGCACACTGGCAAGAAGCTTTGTGAGAAACTGCATTGCGCTGTGTGAGTGCACCTCACACAGTTACACTTTAATCTTCAGTGATGAGTTTGACAAGACCGTTTCCTTGAAATCCGCAATGGGAGACTTCTTGGAGCTACGCAGCTTACCGTGACAAAGGAAGTATCCTCAGATAAAAATGACAGAAGCTTCCTCAGAAATTGCTTTCAGATATGTGACTTCATCTGACCGAGTTACATCACTGTTTCTTGGAGCCGTTCCCCAGCGCTGTTTTTGTGGATTCTGAGAACCGATATTTCGGATGGGTTTGGAGAGTGTGGGGAGAAAGGGAATATCCTCCGAGAAAAACCGGAGTGCAGCTTTCTGAGAAACAGCTTTGTGACGTGTGAGTTCATTTCAAAGTCTTACACCACTCTTGGGAGCCCACGGAGGGATATGGTGAAAAGAGAAACGTCCTCAGATACAAAATGGAAAGAAGCCTTCGGAGAAACGGCACTGTGACATGTGAATGCGACTCCTAGACTTCCACGCACCTTTTCACTGACCCGTTTGCTAACACTGTTTGATTGCAATCTGCACTGGGCTATTTCTCAGCGCAATGAAGCTCATGGTGACCAAGGAACTATCGTGAAATGAAAACTGGAAAGAGGCTTTGTGAGAAACTTCTCAGTGAAACGTGAATTCATCTCACAGAGTTCCCATTTAGTCTTCACGAAGCAGTTTGCTAACACCGTTTCCGTGGAATCTGCATAGTGCTATCTGGGAGCGCACTGAGGGCCCACGGTGAAAACGGAAACATCCTCAGGTCGTGACGAGAAAGAAGCTGTCTCCGAAATTGCTTTGTGATGTGTCAATTCACCACACAGAGATTCACCTTCCCTTCTTGTAGCAGTTGGCTAGCACTGTTTTCCTGGATTCCGCAAAGTGATATTTGGGAGCTCATTGAGGGCTACGGGGAAAAGGAAATAGCCTCCGATAAAAACTGGAAGGAAGCGTTCTGAGAAACTGCGTTGCGATGTGCGAATGCAACTCCCAGAGTGACACTTTTCTCTTCAGTGACCAGTTTGCTCACACAGTTTCCTTGAAATCTGCCTTGGGATGCTTCTTAGCGCAATGAAGCTTACGGGGACAAAGGAAATCTCCTCAGATCAAATGAAAAGAAGCTTTCTTAGAAACTGGTTTGCGATGTGTGAAATCATCTCCCAGCGTCACACCGGCGTTTCGTGGGGCAGTCGTTTAACACTGTCTCTCAGGAACCCGAGAAGGGCTACTTTGGATGGAATTGAGGCCTACGCTGAGGAAGGACATATCCCCAATTAAAAACGTGAGAGAAGCTTTGTGAGACACTTCTCTGTGCTACGTGAATTCAACACACAGAGTTACAGCTGAATCTTCAGGAAGCAGTTTGCTACCACTGTTTTCCTGGAATCTGCAAGGCGATATTTGGGGGCGCATTCAGGGCCCATGGTGCAAACGGAAACGTCCTCAGATGATAACT